>NW_027139558.1:0-154801 GCF_035084215.1 Heptranchias perlo
TATGGAGAGAGAGAGGGGGATGGAGAGAGAGAGGGGGATGGAGAGAGAGAGAGAGATAGGGGGATAGAGAGAGGGATAGAGGGGGAGAGAGGGATAGAGGGGGAGAGAGAGAGAGGGGAGAGAGAGAGAGGGAGAGAGAGGGATGGAGAGAGAGGGATGGAGAGAGAGGGATGGAGAGAGGGGGATGGAGAGAGAGAGGGGGATGGAGAGAGAGAGGGGGATGGAGAGAGAGAGGGGGATGGAGAGAGAGAGGGGGATGGAGAGAGAGAGGGGGAGAGAGAGAGGGATGGAGAGCGAGAGGGGGATGGAGAGCGAGAGGGGGATGGAGAGCGAGAGGGGGATGGAGAGAGAGAGGGGGATGGAGAGAGAGAGGGGGATGGAGAGAGAGAGGGGGATGGAGAGAGAGAGGGGGAGAGAGGGGAGAGAGAGAGGGATGGAGAGAGAGAGAGGGATGGAGAGAGAGAGGGGGATGGAGAGCGAGAGGGGGGATGGAGAGAGAGAGGGGGATGGAGAGCGAGAGGGGGGTGGAGAGCGAGAGGGGGGTGGAGAGAGAGAGGGGGGTGGAGAGAGAGAGGGGGGTGGAGAGAGAGAGGGGGGTGGAGAGAGAGAGGGGGGTGGAGAGAGAGAGGGGGGTGGAGAGAGAGAGGGGGGTGGAGAGAGAGAGGGGGGTGGAGAGAGAGAGGGGGGTGGAGAGATCGAGAGAGACAGGGGGATGGAGAGATAGAGAGAGAAAGAGAGAGACAGGGGGATGGAGAGAGGGAGATCGGGGGGATGGAGGGACCGAGTCCTCTCGGTGCAGAATGAATGAGGTTTGTTTTTTTTAATCTCAAAATGTACATTATTTCATAAAATTTAATGACACTCACAGTTGAATGTAAATACACAATTACAATTCAAACAAGACAATACAGTCCGCACTGGGAGGGTCCTTCTCACCACCATCCAGACTGCATCCTGGTGTCTGTTGGTCAGTTCTGGCGATGAGACGTTCTGCCAAATGGAATCGACCGTCTGGTCAGGAAACTGCCCAATCGCATCATCATCACAGTGCTGTTTGTGGGATCTTGCTTTGCTCATATTGTAAACAATTTTACAACACCAAGTTATAGTCCAGCAATTTTATTTTAAATTCACAAGCTTTCGGAGATTTTCTCCTTCCTCAGGTAAATGTTTCAAGATCTCCTTGAAGCCTACGCATTTATACATATTGAATAATACATGGTGTTTACAGACTGCCTCTGCAACTGCCCGTTGCCAAGGCAATCACCGTGTTCAGACAGAGAGGTGTCATCTGCAGAACCCCCGAATACACATTCAACAAAAAAACAAACAGGGAAAAAAACAGAGAAAAAAAAGGAGAAAAAAAAACAGAGAGAGAGGCAGAAACATCCGGAAGGCAGAGAGAGCCAGCAAATGACCCATTATATTAAAAACAGATAACATTTGTTCGCTGGTGGGGTAACGTGTAGCGTGACATGAACCCAAGGTCCCGGTTGAGGCCGTCCTCATGGGTGCGGAACTTGACTATCAATTTCTGCTCGACGATTTTGCGTTGTCGTGTGTCTCGAAGGCCGCCTTGGAGTACGCTTACCCGAAGGTCGGTGGATGAATGTCCATGACTGCTGAAGTGTTCCCCGACTGGGAGGGAACCCTCCTGTTTGGCGATTGTTGCGCGGTGTCCGTTCATCCGTTGTCGCAGCGTCTGCATGGTCTCGCCAATGTACCATGCTCTGGGGCATCCTTTCCTGCAACGTATGAGGTAGACAACGTTGGCCGAGTCACAGGAGTATGAACCATGCACCTGGTGGGTGGTGTCATCTCGTGTGATGGTGGTATCTGTGTCGATGATCTGGCATGTCTTGCAGAGGTTACCGTGGCAGGGTTGTGTGGCGTCGTGGACGCTGTTCTCTTGAAAGCTGGGTAGTTTGCTGCGAACGATGCTTGCTCATATTGGCTGCTGCGTTTCCAACAACAGTGACTACACTTCAAAACTATTTCATTGGATGCAAAGCACTTTGGAACGTCCTGATGTCATGAAAGGTGCTGCAGAAATGCAAGTCTCTCTTTCCTTCAATTCACCCAGACGGCAATCTCCCTCTGTTGGTGTCTCTCTCTCTCTCTCTATCACTGTACTCAGTCTCACCTTTATCAATCTCCCTCTGTTGGTGTCTCTCTCTCTCTCTCACTGTGCTCAGTCTCACCTTTATCAATCTCCCTCTGTTAGTGTCTCTCTCTCTCTATCACTGTACTCAGTGTCACCTTTACCAATCTCCCTCTGTTGGTGTCTCTCTCTCTCTATCACTGTACTCAGTCTCACCTTTATCAATCTCCCTCTGTCGGTGTCTCTCTGTATCTTTCTCTCTCTCCGTGCCTCTCCCTCTGTTTTTTGCTCCCTGCAGATTGAGGTCTGGAAGGGGAGGGGGCCCAGACTGAGGGGGAATCCCAGAAGGGATTTCTCAATGCCCTGCTCACACAGTCTCTGTCGTGGGTGAAATGCCTGGGCCTGTGCAGCAAGTCAATCTCCCTTTCATTTCCTCCACACTGTCTGCTCTTCCCTCCCTCACCCTCTGTCTCCTCCTCCTCTTTCCTTCTCCCTTCTTCACCCTCCCTCTCCTCCTCCTGCCTCCCTCCTCCTCACCCTCTCCTCCTCCATCCCCCTCCCTCCCTCACCCTTCCTCTCCTCTTCACTCCCTCCTCCATTCCTTACCTTTCTGTGGAGACAGAGGGCATGACTGAGGGACTGAATGAGGACTTTGCATCTGTCTTCACAAAAGAAGAGGTTGAATTTAATGTCGCAGTAGAGGAGGGAGTAGAGATATTGGAGAGGATAAAAATAGACAGAAAGGAGGTGCTAAACAGGTTGGCATCACTCAAAGTGAACAGTCCCCCGGTCCGGATGGGATGCATCCTTGGTTGCTGAGGGAAGGAAGGGTGGAGATTGCAGAAGCTCTGACCACAATCTTTCAATCCTCCTTGGAAATGGGAGTGGTGCCAGAGGACTGGAGGATTGCAAATGTTCCACCTCGATTCACAAAGGGGGAGAGGGATAAACCTGGTAACGACAGGCCAATCGGTCTAAAGTCAGTGGTGGGAAAACTACCAGAGACCGTTGTCAAGGACAAAATTGGCCTCAATTTTTACTTGGAGGTGGGAAGACGGTGGGGAGGGATTCCTGACGGGAAACCTGGAAGTACGGGTTTCACGGACATCCTTATGATTTTGACCGAAGGACGTCTTTTATTTGGAAGGTTTCCTGCCCGACAGGCCGGCCTGATTGACAGACTGGTCTCAGTCAGTCGGACGGGAGAAGAGGAAGGAAGAGGATGTGAGAGGGTAAATCTTAGATTGGGGGGGGGTCGGAGACCATCGTGGGGGGTCGGAGATCGATGACACCGACAGTCCTGGGATCTCCACTACCTCCCGTCCCATTAACACACTGATCACCGGGACCTACAGTCCTGGGATCTCCTCTACTTCCCGTCCCATTAACACACTGATCACCGATTCCTTGTATTTAGTTTATTTTATGAACATTTCATTTCTCCAATATGGTCAAACTTTTGGTGCGATCAGTCGCCACATATTATTTTACAACTGGTTCTTTCATGAGATATAAACTTTGAGAAACTCTGTAAAGTGAGTTGATAAATAGCCTCCGTTTATAAAGGTTTCAGTGATTGCAGAATAGACGGTGTTTCCAGCACCGCGGCCTGGTGGAGAGAGAATCAGACACCGTACGACACAGAACTGACTCTGCTCTTAGAAAGTCTTCAGATCCTCTCATTATTTAAGGAATTTCACAATGACAGTAAAGGGATATTTCACCACATTCTTCAACTGCTCTCTGAATTTAGTCTGTGTCACGGCATAAATACAAGTGTTTGTGCAGCAACTCAAGAGCTGGAGCATGAACCCCATTTCTTGTAGAACGTCAGGTAGAAATACAGAGCTAAACTCCAACCAGTACATCCGATTCCACATCGAATACACCATAAACAGGGCCCATAACAGGATAAAGTTCCCTGATATAACAAACAGTAAAATGATGGATTTCCTTCGGCTTTCCATCTCTGGGTCACTGGGGCTCTCCCCACTGCTGTGGCCCCGGAGTCTCCTGCGAGCTCTGTTGGCCTCGAAAATGTGTCTGACGGTGAAAACATTGAGCAGCAGAACCAGAATAAATGGGACACACGGGGTGAGGATATTATGGAGGAGTTCGAATACTCCCCATGGCCGGGAAAATACAATAGGTTCTCTTACAAGGCAAAACCAGGGCTGATTGACAAGTGGATACCAACCTGAAAACATAAAATACCAGGGAATACTCTTCAAACAGCTCAGCACAGTCACTGTTCCCAGAACCACAGACGCCGTCCTCTCGGAGCAATATTTAGTTTTCAGCTTCTGGCAACAAATGGCCACAAATCGATCAAAGGTGAAAGAGACGGTGAACCAGACAGAACAGTCAGTGGCTGCGAAAAGTAGGACGGCGTGGATATTACACACGTCAATGGACCGGAAGAATAGGAAATAACTGAAAAACAAAATCGGAATCTGCCTGAGGATCAGATCGGTGATAACGACCAGTAGATCCCCCGCTGCCATGGCAACCAGGTAGAGAGTGACACATTTGGAGAGTCCGCACTTTCCCCGAGACAAGATCACAATCGTCAATAAGTTCACTGGAAAAAAAGGAAAGAAGCAGAAAATTATACATCAGGCTGGATCCCCTGTAAATATTAGTACAATCACTGGATCACCTGTAAATATTAATACAATCTCTGGATCACCTGTAAATATTAGTACAATCTCTATCACCTGTAAATATTAGTACAATCTCTGGATCACCTGTAAATATTAGTACAATCTCTGGATCACCTGTAAATATTATTACAATCGCTACATCCCCTCTAAACATTAGTACAATCTCGGGATCCCCTGTAAATATCAGTACAATCACTGGATACCCTGTAAATATTAGTACAATCTCTGGATCCCCTGTAAATATTAGTACAATCTCTGGATCCCCTGTAAATATAAGTAAAATCTATGGATCCCCTGTCAAAATTGCTATAATCTCTGGATCCTCTGTAAATATTAGTATAATCTCTGGATCCCGTGTAAATATTAGTGCAATCTCTGGCTCCCCTGTAAATATTAGTACAATCTCTGGATCTTCTGTAAATATTAGTGTAATCTCTGGATCACCTGTCAATATTAGTACAATCTCTGGATCCCCTGAAAATATTAATGCAATCTCTGGCTCCCCTGTAAATATGAGTACAATCTCTGGATCCCCTGTAAATATTAGTACAATCTCTGGATCCTCTGTAAATATTAGTACAATCTCTGGATCCTCTGTAAATATTAGTACAATCTCTGGCTCCCCTGTAAATATTAGTGTAATCTCTGGATCCTCTGTAAATATTAGTGTAATCTCTGGATCACCTGTCAATATTAGTACAATCTCTGGATCCTCTGTAAATATTAGTACAATCTCTGGATCCCCTGAAAATATTAATGCAATCTCTGGCTCCCCTGTAAATATGAGTACAATCTCTGGATCCCCTGTAAATATGAGTACAATCTCTGGATCCTCTGTAAATATTAGTACAATCTCTGGATCCCCTGTAAATATTAGTACAATCTCTGGATCCCCTGTAAATATTAGTACAATCTCTGGATCCCCAGTAAATATTAGTACAATCACTGGATCACCTGCAAATACTAGTACAATCTCTGGATCACCTGCAAATATTAGGACAATCTGTGGCTCCCGTGTAAATATTCGTACAATCGCTACATCGCCTCTAAACATTAGTACAATCTCGGGATCCCCTGTAAATATCAGTACAATCACTGGATACCCTGTAAATATTAGTACAATCTCTGGATCCCCTGTAAATATTAGGACAATCTCTGGATCCCCTGTAAATATAAGTAAAATCTATGGATCCCCTGTCAAAATTGGTATAATCTCTGGATCCTCTGTAAATATTAGTATAATCTCTGGATCTTCTGCAAATATTAGTGCAATCTCTGGCTCCCCTGTAAATATTAGTACAATCTCTGGATCTTCTGTAAATATTAGTGTAATCTCTGGATCACCTGTCAATATTAGTACAATCTCTGGATCCCCTGAAAATATTAATGCAATCTCTGGCTCCCCTGTAAATATGAGTACAATCTCTGGATCCCCTGTAAATATTAGTACAATCTCTGGATCCTCTGTAAATATTAGTACAATCTCTGGATCCTCTGTAAATATTAGTACAATCTCTGGCTCCCCTGTAAATATTAGTGTAATCTCTGGATCCTCTGTAAATATTAGTGTAATCTCTGGATCACCTGTCAATATTAGTACAATCTCTGGATCCTCTGTAAATATTAGTACAATCTCTGGATCCCCTGAAAATATTAATGCAATCTCTGGCTCCCCTGTAAATATGAGTACAATCTCTGGATCCCCTGTAAATATTAGTACAATCTCTGGATCCTCTGCAAATATTAGTACAATCTCTGGATCCCCTGTAAATATTAGTACAATCTCTGGATCCCCTGTAGATATTAGTACAATCTCTGGATCCTCTGTAAATATTAGTACAATCTCTGGCTCCCCTGTAAATATTAGTACAATCTCTGGATCCTCTGTAAATATTAGTGTAATCTCTGGATCACCTGTCAATATTAGTACAATCTCTGGATCCTCTGTAAATATTAGTACTATCTCTGGATCCTCTGTAAATATTAGTACAATCTCTGGATCCCCTGAAAATATTAATGCAATCTCTGGCTCCCCTGTAAATATGAGTACAATCTCTGGATCCCCAGTAAATATGAGTACAATCTCTGGATCCCCTGTAAATATTAGTACAATCTCTGGATCCTCTGCAAATATTAGTACAATCTCTGGATCCTCTGTAAATATTAGTACAATCTCTGGATCCCCTGTAAATATTAGTACAATCTCTGGATCCCCTGTAAATATCAGTACAATCTCTGGATCCCCTGAAAATATTAATGCAATCTCTGGCTCCCCTGTAAATATGAGTACAATCTCTGGATCCCCAGTAAATATTAGTACAATCTCTGGATCCCCTGTAAATATTAGTACAATCTCTGGATCCTCTGTAAATATTAGTACAATCTCTGGGTCCCCTGTCAATACTAGTACAATCTCTGGATCGCATGTAAATATTACAACAATCTCTGGATCGCCTGTAAATGTGAGTACACTCTCTGGATCACCTGTAAATATTAGTACAATCTCTGGATCCTCTGTAAATATTAGTACAATCTCTGGATCCTCTGTAAATATTAGTACAATCTCTGGATCCTCTGTAAATATTAGTACAATCTCTGGGTCCCCTGTCAATAGCAGTACAATCTCTGGATCGCATGTAAATATTACAACAATCTCTGGATCGCCTGTAAATGTGAGTACACTCTCTGGATCCCCTGTAAATATTAGTACAATCTCTGGATCCTCTGTAAATATTAGTGTAATCTCTGGATCACCTGTCAATATTAGTACAATCTCTGGATCCTCTGTAAATATTAGTACAATCTCTGGATCCCCTGAAAATATTAGTACAATCTCTGGATCCTCTGTAAATATTAGTACAATCTCTGGATCCTCTGTAAATATTAGTACAATCTCTGGATCCCCTGTAAATATTAGTACAATCTCTGGATCCCCTGTAAATATCAGTACAATCTCTGGATCCCCTGTAAATATTAGTACAATCTCTGGATCCCCTGAAAATATTAATGCAATCTCTGGCTCCCCTGTAAATATTAGTGTAATCTCTGGATCACCTGTCAATATTAGTACAATCTCTGGATCCTCTGTAAATATTAGTACAATCTCTGGATCCCCTGAAAATATTAGTACAATCTCTGGATCCTCTGTAAATATTAGTACAATCTCTGGATCCTCTGTAAATATTAGTACAATCTCTGGATCCCCTGTAAATATTAGTACAATCTCTGGATCCCCTGTAAATATCAGTACAATCTCTGGATCCCCTGTAAATATTAGTACAATCTCTGGATCCCCTGAAAATATTAATGCAATCTCTGGCTCCCCTGTAAATATGAGTACAATCTCTGGATCCCCAGTAAATATTAGTACAATCTCTGGATCCCCAGTAAATATTAGTACAATCTCTGGATCCTCTGTAAATATTAGTACAATCTCTGGATCCTCTGTAAATATTAGTACAATCTCTAGATCGCATGTAAATATTACAACACTCTCTGGATCCCCTGTCAATATTAGTACAATCTCTGGATCCCCAGTAAATATTAGTACAATCTCTGGGTCCCCTGTCAATACGAGTACAATCTCTGGATCGCATGTAAATATTACAACAATCTCTGGATCGCCTGCAAATATTAGTACAATCTCTGGATCCCCTGTAAATATTAGTACAATCTCTGGATCACCTGTAAATATTAGTACAATCTCTGGATCACCTGCAAATATTAGGACAATCTGTGGCTCCCGTGTAAATATTAGTACAATCGCTACATCCCCTCTAAACATTAGTACAATCTCGGGATCCCCTGTAAATATCAGTACAATCTCTGGATCCCCTGAAAATATTAATGCAATCTCTGGATCCCCTGTAAATATTAGTACAGTCTCTGGCTCCCCTGTAAATATGAGTACAATCTCTGGATCCCCAGTAAATATTAGTACAATCTCTGGATCCCCAGTAAATATTAGTACAATCTCTGGGTCCCCTGTCAATACTAGTACAATCTCTGGATCGCATGTAAATATTACAACACTCTCTGGATCCCCTGTAAATATTAGTACAATCTCTGGATCCTCTAAATATTAGTACAATCTCTGGATCCCCTGTAAATATTTGTACAACCTCTGGGTTACCTGTAAATATTAATACAATCTCTGGATCCCTTGTAAATATTAGTTCAATCTCCGGGTCTCCTGTAAATAATAGTACAATCTCTGGATCCTCTCTAAATATTAGTACAGTCTCTGGCTCCCCTGGAATATTAGTACAATCACTGGATCCCCTGTAAATATTCGTACAATCTCTGGATCCCCTGTCAATATTAGTACAACCTCTGGGTTACCTGTAAATAGTAGTGCAATCTCTGGATCACCTGTAAATATTAGTGCAATCTCTGCATCCCCTGTCAATATTCGTGCAATCTATGGTTCCCCTGTAAATAGTAGTACAATCTCTGGATCCCCTGTAAAAATTCGTACAATCTCTGGATCCCCTGTAAATATTAGTACAATCTCTGGATCCCCTGTAAATATTTGTACAACCTCTGGGTTACCTGTAAATATTAATACAATCTCTGGATCCCCTGTATATATTTGTTCAATCTCTGCATCCCCTTTCAATATTCGTACAATCTCTGGATCCCCTGTAAATATTAGTAAAATCTCTGGATCCCCTGCAAATGTTTGAACAATCTCTGGATCACCTGTTTATATTTGTAAAATCTCTGGATGCCCTGTAACTATTTGTACAATCTCTGGATCCACTGTAAATATTCGCAAAAGCTGTGGATCACCTGTAAATATTTGTACAATTTCTGGATCCACTGTAAATATTTATACAATCTTTGGATCCCCTTTAAATATTAGTACAATCTCTGGATCCACTGTAAATATTAGTACAATCTGTGGATCAGCTGCAAATATTAGTACAATCTCTGGATCACCTGTAAATATTAGTACAACCTCTGGATCCACTGTAAAAATTAGTACAATCTCTGGATCCCCTGTAAATATTCGTACAATCTCTGGATCCCCTTTCAATATTAGTACAACCTCTGGGTTACCTGTAAATATTAGTACAATCACTGGACCTGTCTGCAAATATTAGTGCATTCTCTGGATACCCTGGAATATCAGTCCAATCACTGGATCCCCTATAAATGTTAATTCAATCTCTGGATCCCCTGTAAATATTTGTACAATCTCTGGATCCCCTTTAAATATTTGTACAATCTCTGGATCCCCTGTAACTATTAGTACAACCTCTAAATCCCCTTTAAATATTCGTACAATCTCTGGATCCCCTGTAAATATTCGTACAATCTCTAGATCCCCTGTAAATATTAGTATAATCTCTGGATCCCCTGTAAATATTAATGCAATCTCTGGATCTACTGTAAATATTAGTACAATCTATGAATCCCCTGAAAATATTAATTCAATCTCTGGCTCCCCTGTAAATATTAGTACAACCTCTGGCTCCTCTGTAAATATCAGTGTAATCTCTGGCTCCCCTGTCAATATTAGTACAATCTCTGGATCCTCTGTAAATATTAGTACAATCTCTGGATCCCCTGAAAATATTAATGCAATCTCTGGATCCCCTGTAAATATTAGTACAATCTCTGGCTCCCCTGTAAATATTAGTACAATCTCTGGATCCCCTGTAAATATATGTACAATATCTGGCTCCCCTGTAAATATTAGTACAATCTCTGGATCACCTGTAAATATTAGTAAAATCTCTGGATCCTCTGTAAATATTAGTACAATCCCTGGATCCCCTGAAAATATCAATGCAATATCTGGCTCCCCTGAAAATATTAGTACAATCTGTGGAACTCCTGTAAATATTGGTACAATCTCTGGATCCCCTGTAAATATTAGTACAATCTCTGGATCGCCTGTAAATATTAGTACAATCTCTGGATCCTCTGTAAATATCAATACAATCTCTGGATCCCCTGTAAATATTAATACAATCTCTGGATCCTCTGTAAATATTAGTACAATCTCTGGCTCCCCTGAAAATATTAATGCAATCTCTGGCTCCCCTGTAAATATTAATACAATCTCTGGATCCCCTGTAAATATTAGTAGAATCTATGGATCCTCTTTAAATATTAGTACAATCTCTGGATCCCCTGAAAATATGAGTACAATCACTGGCTCCCCTGTAAATATTAGTACAATCTCTGGATCCTCTGTAAATATTAGTGTAATCTCTGGATCCCCTATAAATATTTGTACAATCTCTGGCTCCCCTGTAAATATTTGTACAATCTCTGGATCACCTGTAAATATTAGTACAATCTCTGGATCCTCTCTAAATATTAGTACAATCTCTGGATCCCCTGAAAATATGAAGACAGTCCAGAATGTCACCCGAGCACAACGCAACGCCATCAACGCTCTCAAGACCAACCGCAACATCGTCATCAAACCAGCGGACAAAGGAGGAGCCATAGTCATACAGAACAGAAAGGACTATTGCAAAGAAGCATACCGACAACTGGACAACCAGGAACACTACAGACGGTTACCCGCAGATCCGACCAAAGAACACACCCACCAGCTCAACAAACTGATCAAGACCTTCGATCCAGACCTTCAAAGCATCCTACGCGCTCTCATCCCACGTTCTCCCCGCGTGGGAGACTTCTACTGCCTCCCAAAGATACACAAAGCCAACACACCCGGACGTCCCATCGTATCAGGCAACGGAACCCTGTGTGAGAACCTCTCTGGATACATCGAGGGCATCCTGAAACCCATCGTACAGGGAACCCCCAGCTTCTGTCACGACACTACAGACTTCCTACAAAAACTCAGTACCCACGGACCAGTTGAACCAGGAACACTTCTCACCACGATGGACGTCTCGGCACTCTACACCAGTATCCCCCACGATGACGGCATCGCTGCGACAGCATCAATACTCAACACCAACAACAGCCAATCTCCAGACGCCATCCTACAACTCATCCGCTTCATCCTGGATCACAATGTCTTCACCTTCGACAACCAGTTCTTTACCCAAACACACGGAACAGCCATGGGGACCAAATTCGCACCCCAATACGCCAACATTTTCATGCACAAGTTCGAGCACGACTTCTTCACTGCACAGGACCTCCAACCAACGCTATACACCAGATACATCGACGACATTTTCTTTCTATGGACCCACGGCGAAGAATCACTAAAGAGACGACACGATAACATTAACAAGTTCCATCCCACCATCAAGCTCACCATGGACTACTCCTCAGAATCAGTTTCTTTCTTGGACACACGAATCTCCATCAAAGACGGGCATCTCAGCACCTCACTCTACCGCAAGCCCACGGACAACCTCACAATGCTCCACTTTTTCAGCTTCCACCCTAACCACGTCAAAGAGGCTATCCCCTTTGGACAGGCCCTGCGAATACACAGGGTCTGCTCAGACGAGGAGGAACGTGATGGACACCTACAGACGCTGAAAGACGCCCTAGTATGATCGGGATATGACGCTCGACTCATCGATCGACAGTTCCGATGGGCCACAGCGAAAAATCGCACAGACCTCCTCAGAAGACTACTACGGGACGCAACCAACAGAGTACCCTTCGTCGTCCAGTACTTCCCCGGAGCGGAGAAACTACGCCATGTTCTCCGCAGCCTTCAACATGTCATCAATGACGACGAACACCTCGCTATGGCCATCCCCACACCTCCACTACTCGCCTTTAAACAGCCACCCAACCTCAAACAGACCATCGTTCACAGCAAATTACCCAGCTTTCAGGAGAACAGCGTCCACGACACCACACAACCCTGCCACGGTAACCTCTGCAAGACATGCCAGATCATCGACACAGATACCACCATCACACGAGAGAACACCACCCACCAGGTACATGGTTCATACTCCTGTGACTCGGCCAACGTTGTCCACCTCATACGTTGCAGGAAAGGATGCCCCGGAGCATGGTACATTGGCGAGACCATGCAGACGCTGCGACAACGGATGAACGGACACCGCGCAACATTCGCCAGACAGAAGGGTTCCCTCCCAGTCGGGGAACACTTCAGCAGTCAGGGACATTCAGCCACCGACCTTTGGGTAAGCATACTCCAAGGCGGCCTTCGAGACACTCGACAACGCAAAATCGTCGAGCAGAAATTGATAGCCAAGTTCCGCACCCATGAGGACGGCCTCAACCGGGATCTTGGGTTCATGTCACGCTACACGTAACCCCACCAGCGAACAAATGTTATGGGCCCGATTTTAGCAGCAGGTTTCGTGTGCGTTTCCGGCGGGGTTGCCTCGAAAATCGCGATATCCAGGTGCGTGACCGGATCGCGCCTCGATCCCGGCCACTTCCGGGTTCCGCGCTGACGTGCGGGGGTCCGTGCGCAGCCCCCGCTGGTGGGAATCCCGCAGGCAATTAAAGCCAGCGGGATGCCACTTGAGTGTATTTACGTTGCTTGTTCAGGTCATTAAATGACCTGATTCAGCTGTCTTATTAGGAAGTGTGAGATTTTACCTTCAACTCAGAGGGCTCGATTTTAGGGTCGGGTTTCCAGCGGGGGGGCCCTGAAAATTCCGATATGAGGTCACGTGACCGGATCGCGCCGCGATCCCGACCACTTCCGGGTTCCCCGATGACGTGCGGGGCTGCGTGCGTGGCCCCCGCTGGTGGGAATCCCGCAGGCAATTAAAGCCAGCGGGGTTCCACTTGAGAGTACTTACCTTGCTTGTTGAGATCAGTTAATGAGCTGAATCAGCTGTCAAAAGAGGAAGTGTGGGATTTCACCTGCATCGCAGCGTGTTTCCCACACTGGGGGAAACAGTCTCTCTCCAACCAGGCGTGTTGCAGCCTGCAGCCTGTGGCAGGTGCCAAGGTGCACCCCACGGGGGAGAGCCCTCACCCACGCAGGAGGCCACCACGTCACATAGGGCAACCCCTGCCCCCCACCACCCCCCGCCAAGCCAGAGGACAGACCGACACGAAACTGAAGCCCCAGTCCGAGGAACCACCCACCTACCCTGCACAACCCCTCAGACCAACAACGGCCAGATGGGTGGTGCGTGGACACCCTCGGAGGACGAACAGCATGACCAGCCCCAGCAGCCTCGCAGTCCACGCCGTCCGCCGCAGAGACGTGGAGCCCCCCAACACGAGGTTGTTGCACGCCCACCTGCACAGCAGGAGGGAGGGCTACCGCAGAGAGAGACGCATCGCAGAGGGCACTACCCTCGCCACATGGTCCACAGACCGAGGCGAAGCTCCCCGGACCTCTCCGAGCAGCAGTGCACACGGAGGCGCAGATTCGCTCGACATGTAGTCATGGAGATCTGCAGGCTCTTTCATGCCGAGCTGCTCCTGCCTGGCCCCAGCAACAAGTGCTTACCTGTCGCTGCCAAAGTCACCACTGCCCTCCACAACTTCTCCTCCGCATCCTTCCAGGGTGCAGCCGGCTACACCGCCGATGTCTCTCAGTGGTCTGCGCGGAAGAGCCCTGCAAATACACCTGCACCTACTCTGCAGTAACACGATGGGTGGCATCAGTGGTGGGTCCTCATAGTGATACCCAGGAGCGGGCATTATTGGACACAACAGACAGTATTCGCGGAGACATGGCAGTGGTGGTGCCAATATAATGTGTGCTGTTTGTTGCTCTGAAATTCAATATGGGTACCACCAATGGCAAACCCTCCGACACCCTTGTGCATCCCCTTCATGCTCACGAAACATTTGCCTTACGCTGCCTACTGCACATATGTGATGCATGCCCTGTGGCTGCAGCACAGGTGGTGGCAGGTTGAGTGAGGCTGGCCGTGAGGGAGATGCACGAGAGGGTGAGTATGGGATAGAACCATGAGATTGTATGAGGATTGGGTCGCGTGTTAGTGGCAGGATGAGTACTGGCGAGGTGAGTAGGTGGAGGTAAGATGAGGATGGGGTTTGAGTGGGCATGAAGGGTGATGTGACAGAGTAGTGTTGGCGGTGCCGAAGGAGATGTGGGGTTGGGGCAGTGTTGTGGCAGATGGAGTGTAGGGGAAAGACTTCGTGTTCTCACTGTGGCTGACCTACTGAGGTCATTGCAGCGCCTCCTGCACTGTATGCAGGTGGGCGATATGTTGGTTGCGCAGGTGACCCCCTCTGCCACCTCGAGCCAGGCCTTCTTGGTGGCAGAGGCTGTCCGCTTCCTCCCCCCCGCCGGGTGGAAGATCTCTGTCTTCGCCCTCCTCCTCACCCCATCTGATGATACCTGGGGTGAGGCATCATTAAACTGGGAGCAGCCTTCCCCCTGGGCTGCTCCATGCTGAAATTTGTTCCATTGGTTGCAGCATCTGTCAGTGGAGGACTGCCCCTTTAACTAGAGAGCCTCCAGCTGACAGATCGTACTGCACATGCGCAGCCCGCCCGACGCGCAGACCAGCGGCGCGGACCCCGGAGTAGCAGGTAATTGATTCCTATTAGTGTGTTGCCTGCTACGATCGCGCGGGCAACCCACTAATTTCACCGAGCGTGTTGACCACGCTCCCGAAACCCAACCCGCCGGAAACCTGCAGGCCTGGTAAAATCGAGCCCAGACTGTTTCACCTACTGGGGGAAACAGTCTCACTCCAAACGGACGTGTTGCAGCCAGCAGCCTGTGGCAGCTGCCAAGGTGCACTCCACAGCGGGGGGGGGAGACCCCTCACCAACACAGGAGGCCACCCCGTCACATAGGGCAACGCCTGCCCTCCACCACCCCCCTCCAAGCCAGAAGAAACCCCGACGTGGAACCGCAGCCCCAGTGCGAGGAAACACCTACCTACCGTGCACAACCCCTCAGACCAACACCTGACAGATGGGGGCCGCCTCGACATCCTCGGAGGACGAACAGCATCATCAGCCCCAGCAGCCTCGCAGTCCACGCCGTCCGCCTCAGAGACGTGGAGCCCCCCAACACGGTGCTGCGGCACACCCACCTGCACAGCAGGAGGGAGGGCAACCGCAGAGAGAGCTGCATCGCAGGAGGCACTACCCTCCGCAAAGGGTCTACAGACCGAGGACCAGCTTCATGGACCTCTCCGAGGAGCAGTGCATACGGAGGCTCAGAGTCAATCGGCAGGTAGTCGCCGACATCTGCAGCCTCCTTAATGACGAGCTGCTCCCGGATGGACCAAGCAGCATCTTCCTACCCGTCGCCGTCAAAGCCACCACTGCCCTCAACTTCTTCGCATCCGGATCCTTCCAGGGTGCCACCGGGGACATCACCGGGGTCTGCCAGTCGTCTGCACACAAGTGCATAAGGCAGGTCACCGATGGTTTGTTCCACAGGGCCTCGCACTACATCAACTTCGCCATGGACGAGCGCAGCCAGATGTAGAGGGCGGTTGGATTCCATGCCATGGCTGGCTTCCCACGGGTGCAGGGTGTAATCGACTGCACCCACATCGCAATACGGGCACCTCCGCATGAGCCAGGGCTGTTCATCAACAGGAAGGGGTATCACTCCATGAACGCCCAGCTCATCTGTGACCACCGCCAGAGATTCCTACACGTGTGCGCCAGATACCCCGGCAGCTGCCACGATGCCTTCATCCTCAGGGAGTCCACCGTCCCGCCCCTCTTCCACGCACCCAACACCGGCAACGGCTGGCTCCTCGGCGACAAGGGGTATCCCCTGCACACGTGGCTCATAACACCTCTGAGGAACCCCATCACCGAGCCGCAGCGTCGATATAATGACAGCCACATTGCTACCAGGTCTACAATTGAGCAGACCATAGGGCTGCTCAAGATGCGCTTCAGGTGCCTCGATCGTTCTGGAGGAGCGCTCCAATACACGCCATTCAGAGTGGGACGAATCATAGTTGTCTGCTGTGCCCTGCACAACATGGCCCAACAGAGAGGGGTGCCGCTGGAGGAGGCCCCATCCACACCCGCCACCCACATTGAGGACGACGATGAGGAGGAGGAGGAAGAGGACGCGCCAGAGGATGATGTACGACCCGTGCGCCGAACACCGGCTCACCGTGATGCTCGCCAGGCCAGGGAGGCACTCATATGTCAACGGTTCTCCTAGAGTCAGGCAGTCTGAGGCGCTCACATCTCATCACCTGCACATACGAGGGGCCATACCAGCCCCCTCCACAGAAGAGTGTTGCCAGTACTCCTGCACCCACAGTAGTGTGCCCAATAGGCGGCAGCAGGTGTTTGTCGTCATGATGGGCCGCACGGAACGCACCTATTGCACAGGCCGCAGAAGAATGGACGAGAGGTGGCAGGAGTGGTGAGAACGATTGTGTTTAATATGTACATGGTGAACGACTATAAACAAAAGGTGTACAAATGAACAGACACCCTGGTGCATTCCCTTTGTGCTTATAACGCCCTTGGCTTTCGTTTACGGGAACCCCTACGTGGTGCTACCCCTGTGGCTCCAGCAGAGGTAGTGGCAGGTTGCTCCTGTTCTTGCCCTGACCGGGTAGATGCTTTGGGCCGACGGCCCCTGGGTTTCGGTGCCCGTGAGGGCACCTCCACAGACTGCTCCTCCTGCACCTGTGCAGGGGCAGACTCGGCCACCTGGAGAGGAGGCACCATTGCGGGTACTGGTTGAGAGGGGGGCAGCGGGTGGGACGTGGGGGCACCTTGAGTAGCGTCCCCGCTTCCATGTCCCCGTTCACCATCATCCCTCTCGTGGCCTCGGCCCACATCACCCCTTCCACCCTGCTGGACGACAGTTTGGATGGCATGTGTGAGGCCTTGCAAGGCCACCCCTAGTGTATCCGTCAGCCTGTTTATGGCGGCGGAATGTTGCTCACCCTGAATCCGTACAGCCATTGTCAGGGCCTGCATGGACTCGATGTGGAGCAGTGCGTGACGCTCGAGGGAGGCTAGCCTGTCCTCCACCGCAGACGTTCCCGCACCTACCCGCGACACTATGTCGCCGATACCCTCCTGCGCCTGCGCCACCAATGCCCGCGTGCAGGAGTTGGACTCCTCCATCACCTGCGCGATTGTGGACAATGCGCGTGGCACCTCTCCCAGTACCTCGGCAATGCGCTGATGCCCCTCGACGACTCTCCTTTTGACTGGTGGCCCCCGGGGTTCAGCATCTGGGTCCGGCTGAGCAGAGCCTGGAGATGAGTGCTCCCACCGACGCGGACCCTCCGCGGCTGCCCCTGCCACCAGGGTCTGCTCATGCTCACACGTGCGCGGTGACTCACCATGTGCAACCCCAACTATTTGGCGAGGGGGACCCACCGAGGTGTGTGTCTCTGCGCTGGCGGATGGTTGGCTCATATGTGACGATGCACCCTCAGAGACCGGCATGTCCTCTGAGGAATCGCCCTCCTCACACACAGCGCTCGCAGACGGCCCTGCAAGAGAACAGAGGGCACTGTGAGGCATGTGCACAAACGTTGCGGTGCGCCAGATGCCAGGTGATGATAAGGTCATTCGCGATCATGAGTGCTGAGTGTCAGTTTTCCCTTACCGGCCGTTTCTGCAGCGCCAGACTCGCCATCCGCCACGGAGAGGCAATGTTGCGTTCCGCTGATGTCGAGCGCCTCCACCTCTGCATCCGTAAGTTCCAGCACGTGCGGCGGGCCCCCTCCGGTGCGGGCCCTTTCTCGCGCGTTCTTGCATCTCTTCTCCTGTCAAGGCAAAACACAGATGCGTGAGTGAGTGCAGATTGCATAGTGAGACGCCTCAGGCATCGGTGTGGGTGGGTTGAGCGTGGGGCAGATGGATGGGAGGATGCGTGTGCCACATGCCCATCCCATTGCATGGGGATTGGGGTGTGTGGTAGTGTTTGAGTGGGGACAGGGAAGGTGGGTACTTGCGGGCACGGCGAGGATGGTGAGTGGCTGTGAGGATTGCTGCGGGAGGGCTGTGGTGGCTGTGCAGAAGGGGTTGTGATGTGTTTGGCGTGATGTTGGAGACGGGTTGTGGGAGGGTGCGTTGATGTACTCACCTTGCCGGACCTAGTGAGGTCATTGAATCGCTTTCGGCACTGCTCCCATGTCCTGGTGGTGTTGGACATGCTGATCTCGGCCGCCACCTCTGCCTATGCCTTCCTGGTGACGGAGCCAGGGCACTTGCGTCCGTCCGTCGGGAACAGCGTGTCCCTCCTCCTCCTCGCACCCTCCAGAAGCAGCTGCAGCACGAAGTCGGAGAACCGTGGCGCAGCCTTGCCCCTGGGGTGCGCCATGCTGTGATGCCTCTTGCTTGAAGCAGGAGGGGCTTTGGGGGACTGCCCCTTTAAATGGAGCTCCACCATCGCGATAACGTTAATGCGCATGCGCAGCCCGCCGGCGCGCAGCTGGGGAGCGGAGAACCCGTAACCACGGCTGAATGGAATCAATTATCCCGCGATTGCGCGGGGGGCGCACTCATTTAGCCGTCCGCGTTTTCCACGCTCCCGAAGGACCACCCGCTGGGAACCCGCAGGCCTGCTAAAATCGGGCCCCATTTGTTCTCTGGTGGGGTTACGTGTAGCGTGACATGAACCCAAGATCCCGGTTGAGGTCGTCCTCATGGGTGCGGAACTTGGCTATCAATTTCTGCTCGACGATTTTGCGTTGTCGAGTGTCTCGAAGGCCGCCTTGTGTAGGGGGTGGTGGTGTGTGTCAGCTTCACCTCTGACTTCTGATCGGTCCGAATCGCTCCCACTCCCTGGGTTCTAGACCTTGGACTTATTTGGGGGTTGTGACAAAGTGCAGCAGACAACTGATTTTGGTGCAAGAAACTTTGACCTTTATTCAAGAGAGGAAATACAACACAACAATCTTAACGCTCTAATAAAATGGGGAACACTTCAGTACACGCGAGGGAAATTACAGTCGGAGGGATACCTCACCCCTCCCAATCCCACTGTACTAGCTAGGTTGGACTCTAAAGGACCAGGGATAATGCTCACCAAACGAAACCTTGACAGTAATTCACCCAGAGGTAAGTCAGAAAATAGATTGTAGAGTGGAAACTTTGCGGATCTTCGGTTTTCTCCCGAGTTGGTTTTCTTTGGTCGCGGTGGCTCAATATTACCTGGTTGGTTGGTGGTAATATTCGGTTGGTTGTTTCGTAAGGCCCTTGTTGCCGCGAGGTGTCTGATGGTCAATGGGACTGTTGCTCTGGTTTCTTCTTGTGTGTCGGCCTGCTTCTAGAGCTGCTGTCCTTCCCTGTCAAACTGCTCTCCTTGTTGTCTGCTGGAAACTGCTCTTCTTTCCAGACACAGGTAGAACCAAGACAAGCAGCCCACCACAGCCAGCAAGCCAGAGAGAGAGAGAGCTTTCGCCTTGAGGCTGTCTCTCTTACAATGGTCTGTTTAAAACAGTTCTTACAAAGTTCTTTGATGGCCTTTTGATGGTCCCAATCATATTGCAAATTGCTTCTCCCAATGTGTCATTGTTTTAATTCTGATTTAGAGCTTATCACATAAGGCTTCCTTTTGTATCCAACGTCCTAGGTGTTGATGGTTTTTGCTTTAAACAAAGGCATGGCCCCACCATGTCTGGAAAAAGTTGCCTCTTTCAATGGGAGTGATTGTCGACCCCCTGCGGTCGGTTTTGCATTAAAACAGAGACATGTCTGAAGCAGTAATTCTCCCACCTTCCATGTGTGGGTTGTGGATTCGTCTGGTGACCTCTCAACTATCCTTCCATTTTAGGATTATAGTCAATGGCCAAAGTTTTCCCATACTCAGGGAAAAGGTGAATTTCTTTCGGGTTTTTCTCTGAGTTTTTGGGGGATCTGTGAATTTTGAGAATCTTACACTTGGAGTACGCTTACCAACTCTCAACCTGTACTCAGGACACAGCAGACCAGCGACGAGATACCGCCAAACAGACGAGGCTGCCTACATGAAAACCAAGAGCAGGAAGCTTGAGAAACTCGGCATCACCACCAGCATCGACCAAGCTTCCCCAGGTACCACGGTTGCAACCACAGGGAAGTCTATCGTCAATTTGTCCGACCACACCCTTCAACCAGACGAAATCGAAGTTCTCAGCCGAGGGCTCAATTTCTGCCCCACTACCAAAATGGACCCCATTAGTCTCGCGGCGGACACAGAGGAATTCATCAGGAGAATGAGGCTCCAGGAATTCTTCCACAAACCCCAAAATTCCAGCAGCGAACCCAATGAGACAATCAACGATCCGGAACAGCAGACAGAGGGATCCGCGGTACAGCAACCGAAGAGGAAAGAGTCAAACTGGACTCCGGAGGGTCACTGCCCTCAGCTTGACATGCATGCTCAAGCTGTCAGGAAATGCGTCAATGCCAGATTCATCAGGCGCACTCAGAAGACAGTCCAGAATGTCACCCGAGCACAACGCAACGCCATCAACGCTCTCAAGACCAACCGCAACATCGTCATCAAACCAGCGGACAAAGGAGGAGCCATAGTCGTACAGAACAGAACGGACGATTGCAAAGAAGCATACCGACAACTGGACAACCAGGAACACTACAGACGGTTACCCGCAGATCCGACCAAAGAACACACCCACCAGCTCAACAAACTGATCAAGACCTGCGATCCAGACCTTCAAAGCATCCTACGCGCTCTCATCCCACGTTCTCCCCGCGTGGGAGACTTCTACTGCCTCCCAAAGATACACAAAGCCAACACACCCGGACGTCCCATCGTATCAGGCAACGGAACCCTGTGTGAGAACCTCTCTGGATACATCGAGGGCATCCTGAAACCCATCGTACAGGGAACCCCCAGCTTCTGTCACGACACTACAGACTTCCTACAAAAACTCAGTACCCACGGACCAGTTGAACCAGGAACACTTCTCACCACGATGGACGTCTCGGCACTCTACACCAGTATCCCCCACGATGACGGCATCGCTGCGACAGCATCAATACTCAACACCAACAACAGCCAATCTCCAGACGCCATCCTACAACTCATCCGCTTCATCCTGGATCACAATGTCTTCACCTTCGACAACCAGTTCTTTACCCAAACACACGGAACAGCCATGGGGACCAAATTCGCACCCCAATACGCCAACATTTTCATGCACAAGTTCGAGCAGGACTTCCTCACTGCACAGGACCTCCAACCAACGCGAAACACCAGATACATCGACGACATTTTCTTTCTGTGGACCCACGGCGAAGAATCACTAAAGAGACGACACGATAACATCAACAAGTTCCATCCCACCATCGAGCTCACCATGGACTACTCCTCAGAATCAGTTTCTTTCTTGGACACACGAATCTCCATCAAAGACGGGCACCTCAGCACCTCACTCTACCGCAAGCCCACGGACAACCTCACGATGCTCCACTTTTCCAGCTTCCACCCCAACCACGTCAAAGAGGCCATCCCCTATGGACAGGCCCCACGAATACACAGGATCTGCTCAGACGAAGAGGAACACGACGGACACCTACAGACGCTGAAAGACGCCCTCGTAAGAACGGGATATGACGCTCGACTTGTCGATCGACAGTTCCGACGGGCCACAGCGAAGAATCGCACAGACCTCCTCAGACGACAAACACAGGACGCAACCAACAGAGTACCCTTCGTCGTCCAGTACTTCCCCGGAGCAGAGCGGAAACTACACCATGTTCTCCGCAGCCTTCAACATGTCATCGATGACGACGAACACCTCGCTAAGGCCATCCCCACGCCTCCACGACTCGCCTTGAAACAGCCACCCAACCTCAAACAGACCATCGTTCACAGCAAATTACCCAGTTTTCAGGAGAACAGCGTCCACGACACCACACAACCCTGCCACGGCAACCTCTGCAAGACATGCCAGATCATCGACACGGATACCACCATCACACGAGAGGACACCACCCACCAGGTGCATGGTTCATACTCCTGTGACTCGGCCAACGTTGTCGACCTCATACGTTGCAGGAAAGGATGCCCCGGAGCATGGTACATTGGCGAGACCATGCAGACGCTGCGACAACGGATGAACGGACACCGCGCAACAATCGCCAGACAGGAGGGTTCCCTCCCAGTCGGGGAACAATTAGTATAATGTCTGAATCCTCTGCAAATATTAGTGCAATCTCTGGATCTCCTGCAAATATAAGTAAAATCTCTGGATCCTCTGTAAATATTGGTGCAATCTCTGGCTCCCCTGTAAATATTAGTACAATCTCTGGCTCCCCTGTAAATAGTAGTACAATCTCTGGATCCCCTGTAAATATTAGTACAATCTCTGGATCCCCTGTAAATATTAGTACAATATCTGGCTCCCCTGTCAATATTAATACAATCTCTGGCTCCCCTGTAAATAGTAGTACAATCTCTGGATCCCCTGTAAATATTAGTACAATCTCTGGATCCCCTGTAAATATTAGTACAATATCTGGCTCCCCTGTCAATATTAATACAATCTCTGGCTCCCCTGTAAATAGTAGTACAATCTCTGGATCCCCTGTAAATATTAGTACAATATCTGGCTCCCCTGTCAATATTAATACAATCTCTGGATCCCCTGTAAATATTAGTACAATCTCTGGATCCCCTGTAAATATTATACAATCTCTGGATCCTCTGTAAATATTAGTACAATCTCTGGATCCCCTGTAAATATTAGTACAATCTCTGGATCCCCTGTAAATATTAGTACAATCTCTGGATCCCCTGTAAATATTAGTACAATCTCTGGATCCCCTGTAAATATTAGTACAGTCTCTGGATCCCCTGTAAATATTAGTACAATCTCTGGATCCCCTGTAAATATTAGTACAATCTCTCGATCCCCTTTAAATATTAGTACAATCTCTGGATCCCCTGTAAATATTATACAATCTCTGGATCCTCTGTAAATATTAGTACAATCTCTGGATCCCCTGTAAATATTAGTACAATCTCTGGATCCCCTGTAAATATTAGTACAATCTCTGGATCCCCTGTAAATGTTAGTACAATCTCTGGATCCCCTGTAAATATTAGTACAATCTCTGGATCCCCTGTCAATATTAGTACAATCTCTAGATCCCCTGTAAATATTAGTACAATCTCTCGATCCCCTTTAAATATTAGTACAATCTCTGGATCCCCTGTAAATATTAGTACAATCTCTCGATCCCCTTTAAATATTAGTACAATCTCTAGATCCCCTGTAAATATTAGTACAATCTCTAGATCCCCTGTAAATATTAGTACAATCCCTGGATCCCCTCAAAATATTAGTACAATCTCTAGATCCCCTGTAAATATTAGTACAATCCCTGGATCCCCTCAAAATATTAGTACAATCTCTGGATCACCTGTAAATATTAGTGCAATCTCTGGATCCACTGTAAATATTAGTACAATCTCTGGATCCCCTGTAAATATTAGTACAATCTCTGGATCACCTGTAAATATTAGTGCAATCTCTGGATCCACTGTAAATATTAGTGCAATCTCTGGATCCACTGTAAATATTAGTACAATCTCTCGATCCCCTTTAAATATTAGTACAATCTCTAGATCCCCTGTAAATATTAGTACAATCTCGAGATCCCCTGTAAATATTAGTACAATCCCTGGATCCCCTCAAAATATTAGTACAATCTCTAGATCCCCTGTAAATATTAGTACAATCCCTGGATCCCCTCAAAATATTAGTACAATCTCTGGATCACCTGTAAATATTAGTGCAATCTCTGGATCCACTGTAAATATTAGTACAATCTCTGGATCCCCTGTAAATATTAGTGCAATCTCTGGATCCACTGTAAATATTAGTACAATCTCTGGATCCCCTGTAAATATTAATACAATCTCTCGATCCACTGTAAATATTAGTACAATCTCTGGATCCCCTGTAATTTTTAGTACAATCTCTCGATCCCCTGTAATTTTTAGTACAATCTCTGGATCCCCTGTAAATATTAGTACAATCTCTCGATCCACTGTAAATATTAGTACAATCTCTGGATCCCCTGTAAATATTATTACAATATCTGGATCCTTTGTAAATATTAGTACAATCTCTGGGTCCCCTACAAATATGAGTGCAATCTCTGGATCCTTTGTAAATATGAGTACAATCTCTGGATCCCCTGTGAATATTAATACATTCTCTTGTTCCCCTGTAAATATTAGGACAATCTCTGGATCAGCTGTAAATATTAGTACAATCTCTGGATCCCCTTTAAATATTAGTACAATCTCTGGATCAGCTGTAAATATTAGTACAATCTCTGGATCCCCTGTAAATATTATTTCAATCTCTGGATCCCCTGTAAATATTAATACAATCTCTGGATCCCGTGTAAATATGAGTGCAATCTCTGGATCCTTTGTAAATATGAGTACAATCTCTGGATCCCCTGTGAATATTAATACATTCTCTTGTTCCCCTGTAAATATTAGGACAATCTCTCGATCCACTGTAAATATTAGTACAATCTCTGGATCCCCTGTAAATATTAATGCAATCTCTCGATCCACTGTAAATATTAGTACAATCTCTGGATCCCCTGTAAATATTAGTACAATCTCTAGATCCACTGTAAACATTAGTACAATCTCTGGATTCCCTGTAAATATTAATACAATCTCTCGATCCACTGTAAATATTAGTACAATCTCTGGATCCCCTGTAAATATTAGTACAATCTCTCGATCCCCTTTAAATATTAGTACAATCTCTGGATCCCCTGTAAATATTAATGCAATCTCTAGATCCACTGTAAATATTAGTACAATCTCTGGATCCCCTGTAAATATTAGTACAATCTCTAGATCCACTGTAAACATTCGTACAATCTCTGGATCCCCTGTAAATATTAATACAATCTCTCGATCCACTGTAAATATTAGTACAATCTCTGGATCCCCTGTAAATGTTAGTACAATCTCTCGATCCACTGTAAATATTAGTACAATCTCTGGATCCCCTGTAATTTTTAGTACAATCTCTCGATCCCCTGTAATTTTTAGTACAATCTCTGGATCCCCTGTAAATATTAGTACAATATCTGGATCCCGTGCAAATATTAATACAATCTCTGGATCACCTGTAAATATTAATACAATCTCTGGATCACCTGTAAATATTAGTACAATCTCTCGATCCACTGTAAATATTAGTACAATCTCTGGATCCCCTGTAAATATTAATACAATCTCTTGATCCACTGTAAATATTAGTACAATCTCTCGATCCCCTGTAATTTTTAGTACAATCTCTGGATCCCCTGTAAATATTAGTACAATCTCTCGATCCACTGTAAATATTATTGCAATCTCTGGATCACCTGTAAATATTATTACAATATCTGGATCACCTGTAAATATTAGTACAATCTCTGGATCACCTGTAAATATTAGTACAATCTCTGGATCCCCTGTAAATATTAGTACAATCTCTGGATCACCTGTAAATATTAGTACAATCTCTGGATCCCCTGTAAATATTAGTACAATCTCTGGATCCCCTGTAAATATTAGTACAATCTCTGGATCACCTGTAAATATTAATACAATCTGTGGATCACCTGTAAATATTGGTACAATCTCTGGATCCCCTGTAAATAGTAGTACAATCTCTTGATCCCCTCTAAATATTAGTGCAATCTCTGGATCACCTGTAAATATTGGTACAATCTCTGGATCCCCTGTAAATATTAGTACAATCTCTGGATCCCCTCTAAATATTAGTGCAATCTCTGGATCCCCTGTAAATATTAATACAATCTCTGGATCACCTGTAAATATTAGTACAATATCTGGATCACCTGTAAATATTAGTACAATCTCTGGATCCCCTGTAAATATTAGTACAATATCTGGATCCCCTGTAAATATTAATACAATCTCTGGATCACCTGTAAATATTAGTACAATCTCTGGATCACCTGTAAATATCAGTAGAATCTCTGGATCCCCTGTAAATATTAGTACAATCTCTGGATCCCCTGTAAATATTAGTACAATATCTGGATCCCCTGTAAATATTAATACAATCTCTGGATCACCTGTAAATATTAGTACAATCTCTGGATCACCTGTAAATATTAGTACAATCTCTCGATCCCCTGTAAATATCAGTAGAATCTCTGGATCCCCTGTAAATATTATTACAATCTCTGGATTACCTGTAAATATTATTACAATCTCTGGATCCCCTGTAAATATGAGTACAATCTCTGGATCTCTCTGTGAACATTGGTACCGTCTCTGGAACTCCTCCAAATATTAAATCTCACACCCTGAAGATTCCCATGAATATATTTTTACCATCCCCGTTCCCCCTATAATTATATCTCCCATCCCGGGGATCCCCTCTAATTTTTAAGCTGGATATCGAGGCTTACAATCAACTCGAACAGCAGCGAGTGTGGGTCACGAAATAACCAGGGCAGTAATGCACTGAAATATGGTGTGAAGAATTAATAACTGGATAGAGAGACTTCCCAGTATCTCCAACAGAGGCAAGTGTGGGACCTTTAAATGACAAGAATAATAATCCATTGAAATATGCTTTATAGAATTAATAATTGGGTTTTGAGGCTTACCAGTGACACCGACAGCAGCGAGGAGGGGATAGTAAATTACTTGTATCCCCAGAAGCACATATCTTATCCGTTCGCTTACTGATATTGAATCATAATCCTCAAACAGATATTGAATCATCCAGAATGTACTGCTGTCATCTATCCTTCCCAGATTACGACCCAGTGTTGTAACATTACAATCTATCCTTCCCAGAATACGACCCAGTGTTGTGACATTACAATCTATTATTCCCAGATTCTGATCCATTGCCGATCCCGATCTATTCTTTCCCTCTCTCTGATCCCTGTTAGTGCCGGAGGTGATGCTCCCACTGACACTCTGTGATAACACGGTGAAAGGAGTCGCTTATTTCTCGCAGAGAGAAACACTCCAGTGACACAATTAGGGCCCATGGAGACTGACATTAATTACAGTCACTGAACAAACAGATTCAGTTCGAACAACTTTAAACCCCACACTTTTTATATCACAACATATATTTAACCAAATATTACACAGATTGAAAGCCCAAAGCCCAGTGTATTATTTGAATAAATATTTGGAAGAGCAGAAACTATGAGACCCTCAGTCTGACAGCACTGATGTGAAGGGAGAACAGTTTCATTTACAGACTGCAGATTTTTTTGTTCATACAATACAGTTGTCATATCACATTCCAAACGTACACAATACAGATCATACAATTTGCAGGTTACATCAAGTACAGTTCAATGAAGACATTGGACATAATTACAGTTCATGACACTCGAGGGTGCCTCATTGCATTCCACTCAATACAGATTATTGATAACAGGTACGCAACAGATTATTTCTGAGTGAAATCCTTTAATTTCAGAGAGTTTCTCCCCACTTCTCGAGGGTTGGGTTTCCAATCAGAGATGGAAACTGAACCATTTTACAAGTCAGTGTGGAGACCACCCTGTGAATATTGGGGCAATCTCTGGATACCCCGGTCAATATTGGCAAGTCTATGGGTCCTCCTGGAAATATTGGGGCAGTCTCTGGATCTCCCTGTAAATATTCTTACATACTGCAGAAGCCACACTAAAGGCAGCTGGTTCCTTGTGATAACAACCGTGGGCCACTGGGTGTCGGTGTAACAGCACCAGATGTCGAGGGGCTGCTGGGGGTGTCAGTGAAATGACAGCACAGGAGGAGCCCCCTGCGACAGAGGGGCCTGAGCCAGTGGGAGCTCTCCAAATGGGTCTGTCTGCCTCGAAAAGAGGCAGACAGAGGAAGGCCAGGGAATGGGTTAAACAGTTCGTAACTCATTGACAGTGAGGAGCTTTCCGACATCGAGAGAATGTGAAGGGGATTTTATAAATATCGTACTGTCTCTCCCTCTGTCTGCCGATGTTTGTCTCTTTCTCTCACTCTCTCTGTCTCTCTCACTCTCACAATCTCTCACACTCTTTGTATCTTTGTCTCACTCTCTCTGTTTCCCAATCTCTCTTAGTCTCTTTCTCACACTCTCTGTCTCCCTCACTCTCTTGGTCTCTCTCCATCTCTCTCTCATTCTCTCACTCCCTCTGTCTCTCTCACTCTCTCCATCATTTTCATTCTGTCCCCCTCACTGTCTGCTTCTGTCTCTCTCACACTCTCGCTCTCTCTCCTGCTGCATCTCTCACTCTAATTCTCTCTCTGTCTGTGGGTATCCAAAAAAATTTATGAAATAAAGTAACATTTGGGAGAAAAATCAACCTCATTCATTCTACACGTTGAGGACTGGGTCCGGTTCTGGTCAGACTGCACCTTGAGGACTGGGTCCAGTTCTGGTCAGACTGCACCTTGAGGACTGGGTCCAGTTCTGGTCAGACTGCACCTTGAGGACTGGGTCCAGTTCTGGTCAGACTGCACCTTGAGGACTGGGCCCAGTTCTGGTCAGACTGCACCTTGAGGACTGGGTCCAGTTCTGGTCAGACTGCACCTTGAGGACTGGGTCCAGTTCTGGTCAGACTGCACCTTGAGGACTGGGTCCAGTTCTGGTCAGACTGCACCTTGAGGACTGGGTCCAGTTCTGGTCAGACTGCACCTTGAGGACTGGGTCCAGTTCTGGTCAGACTGCACCTTGAGGACTGGGTCCAGTTCTGGTCAGACTGCACCTTGAGAACTGGGTCCAGTTCTGGTGGGACTGCACCTTGAGGACTGGGTCCAGTTCTGGTGGGACTGCACCTTGAGGACTGGGTCCAGTTCTGGTCAGACTGCACCTTGAGGACTGGGTCCAGTTCTGGTTGGACTACATCTTGAGGACTGGGTCCAGTTCTGGTCAGACTGCACCTTGAGGACTGGGTCCAGTTCTGGTGGGACTGCACCTTGAGGACTGGGTCCAGTTCTGGTTGGACTACATCTTGAGGACTGGGTCCAGTTCTGGTGGGACTGCACCTTGAGGACTGGGTCCAGTTCTGGTCGGACTACATCTTGAGGACTGGGTCCAGTTCTGGTCAGACTGCACCTTGAGGACTGGGTCCAGTTCTGGTCGGACTACATCTTGAGGACTGGGTCCAGTTCTGGTCAGACTGCACCTTGAGGACTGGGTCCAGTTCTGGTGGGACTGCACCTTGAGGACTGGGTCCAGTTCTGGTGGGACTGCACCTTGAGGACTGGGTCCAGTTCTGGTCGGACTACATCTTGAGGACTGGGTCCAGTTCTGGTCAGACTGCACCTTGAGGACTGGGTCCAGTTCTGGTGGGACTGCACCTTGAGGACTGGGTCCAGTTCTGGTCGGACTACATCTTGAGGACTGGGTCCAGTTCTGGTCAGACTGCACCTTGAGGACTGGGTCCAGTTCTGGTGGGACTGCACCTTGAGGACTGGGTCCAGTTCTGGTCAGACTGCACCTTGAGGACTGGGTCCAGTTCTGGTCAGACTGCACCTTGAGGACTGGGTCCATGTACTGGGAAGACTGCAACTTGAGGACTGGAGAGAGTGGAGCAGTGGGATTAGTGTGAGATTGATACAGGACTATGGGGAGAGAGTGGGGCAGTGGGATTAGTTTTGCATTGATGAAGGGCTATGTGGAGAGAGTGGGGCAGTGGGATTAGTGTGAGATTGATACAGGACTATGAGCAAAGAGTGGGGCAGTGGGATTAGTGTGAGATTGATACAGGACTGTGGGGATATAATGGGGCAGTGGGATTAGTGTGAGATTGATACAGGACTATGGGGAGATTGTGGGGAATTGGGATCAGTTTGAGATTGACACAGGACTATGGGGAGAGAGTGGGTCAGTGGGATCAGAGTGAGATTGATACAGGATTATGGGGAGAGAGTGGGGCAGTGGGATTAAGGTGAGATTGATTCTGGACTATGGGGAGAGAGTGGGGCAGTGGGATTATTGTGAGATTGATACAGGACTATGGGGAGAGAGTGGGGCAGTGGGATTAAGGTGAGATTGATTCTGGACTATGGGGAGAGAGTGGGGCAGTGGGATTATTGTGAGATTGATACAGGACTATGGGGAGAGAGTGGGGCAGTGGGATTAGTGTGAGATTGATACAGGGCTATGGGGAGAGAGTGGGGCAGTGGGAATAGTGTGAGATTGATACAGGACTATGGGGAGAGAGCGGGGCAGTGGGATTAGTGTGAGATTGATACAGGACGATGGGGAGAGAGTGGGGCAGTGGGATTAGTGTGAAATTGATACAGGACGATGGGGTGAGAGCGGGGCAGTGGGATTAGTGTGAGATTGATACAGTATTATGGGGAGGGAGTGGGGCAGTGGGATTAGCTCCAGATTGATACGGGGCTATGGGGAGCAGGTGGGGCAGTGGGATTAGTGTGGGACAGACAGAGAAAGGGCCGGGATTCGGTGAAACAGTTAGTTGCTCATTGACAGTGAGGAGCTTTCCGACACCTCGAGGATGTGAAGGGGATTTTATAAATAAAATCTCTCACTCCCTCTGTCTCTCTCACTCTCTCTGTCTCTCTCACTCTGTCTCGTTCATTCTCTCTTTCTCTCACTCCCTCTGTCTTTCTCACTCTCCAGTCTTTTTTACTCTGTCGTCCTCACTGTCCGCTTCGCGCTCTCACTCACTCTCGCTCTCTCTCCTGCTGCCTCTCTCTCTCACTCGAATTCTCTCCCTCTCTCTCTCTCTCTGTATCCGTAAATTTTCAGAAATAATGTAAAATTTGTGAATAAAAAATCAAACCTCATTCATTCTACAACTTGAGGACTGGGTCCAGTTCTGGTCAGACTGCACCTTGAGGACTGGGTCCAGTTCTGGTCAGACTGCACCTTGAGGACTGGGTCCAGTTCTGGTCAGACTGCACCTTGAGGACTGGGTCCAGTTCTGGTCAGACTGCACCTTGAGGACTGGGTCCAGTTCTGATCAGACTGCACCTTGAGGACTGGGTCCAGTTCTGGTCAGACTGCACCTTGAGGACTGGGTCCAGTTCTGATCAGACTGCACCTTGAGGACTGGGTCCAGTTCTGATCAGACTGCACCTTGAGGACTGGGTCCAGTTATGGTCAGACTGCACCTTGAGGACTGGGTCCAGTTCTGGTCAGACTGCATCTTGAGGACTGGGTCAATTTCTTGTCACCGAGATACCAGGGAGACAATCGACTGCTGGAGGAAGCACAGAGAAGAGTCTCGAGGCAGCTCCCCAGTATCAGGGGCGGGTCTGAGTAATGAGGAAAGACTGGAGAGACTTGGGCTTCTGAGAGTGGATGTGAAGTGTGTGAGAGGAGACCTTGGAGAGGGATACAAGATAGGAAAGGGACAGGAAATGACTTTATATTAAATTCCCTCACACTGTGTACGGTCCCACACTGTAACTGTGTTTATGTACAGTTCCCTCACTCTGTGTATTCCCACACTGTAACTGTGTTTATGTACAGTTCCCTCACTCTGTGTATTCCCACACTGTAACTGTGTTTATGAACAGTTACCTCACTCTGTGTATTCCCACACTGTAACTGTGTTTATGTACAGTTCCCTCACTCTGTGTATTCCCACACTGTAACTGTGTTTATGTACAGTTCCCTCACTCTGTGTATTCCCACACTGTAACTGTGTTTATGTACAGTTCCCTCACTCTGTGTATTCCCACACTGTAACTGTGTTTATGTACAGTTCCCTCACTCTGTGTATTCCCACACTGTAACTGTGTTTATGTACAGTTCCCTCACTCTGTGTATTCCCACACTGTAACTGTGTTTATGTACAGTTCCCTCACTCTGTGTATTCCCACACTGTAACTGTGTTTATGTACAGTTCCCTCACTCTGTGTATTCCCACACTGTAACTGTGTTTATGTACAGTTCCCTCACTCTGTGTATTCCCACACTGTAACTGTGTTTATGTACAGTTCCCTCACTCTGTGTATTCCCACACTGTAACTGTGTTTATGTACAGTTCCCTCACTCTGTGTATTCCCACACTGTAACTGTGTTTATGTACAGTTCCCTCACTCTGTGTATTCCCACACTGTAACTGTGTTTATGTACAGTTCCCTCACTCTGTGTATTCCCACACTGTAACTGTGTTTATGTACAGTTCCCTCACTCTGTGTATTCCCACACTGTAACTGTGTTTATGTACAGTTCCCTCACTCTGTGTATTCCCACACTGTAACTGTGTTTATGTACAGTTCCCTCACTCTGTGTATTCCCACACTGTAACTGTGTTTATGGACAGTTCCCTCACTCTGTGTATTCCCACACTGTAACTGTGTTTATGTACAGTTCCCTCACTCTGTGTATTCCCACACTGTAACTGTGTTTATGTACAGTTCCCTCACTCTGTGTATTCCCACACTGTAACTGTGTTTATGTTGAATTCTCCGGTCCGTTATTTTGATAAACTGACCAACACCCTCACACTGTGAAGAGTAAAATTTGCTGCCCAATAACCCAATTTCTTATCCGCACCTGCGGCTGGAAGACCATTAACTCGGTGAAGGAGGCCCTTTGGCCCGTCTGAAACCTGCTGGCCTTCCAGCTGAAGGAGCTGTCCACAACCGAGTGTTGCCAACTGGCACACTCCAAGGTCCAGGAGTACATGCTGCGGGACGCACTGAGGCAAGGTGCGGCCTACGCAACGGCTGTATGGGGAGAGGCCACCGTGTGAGGTCACCCCACCCTGTATCGTACACCATGAATCATAAGAAATGGACTGTGTTTGAATTGTAACATTGGGATCGTATTGTGTACGATCTGTATTGTATTAGTTTGAATTGTACTGGTTTGGAATTGTGATATTTACATTGAACTGAGTATCTTTAAATTCTATAAAATAAAGTATATTTTAAAATTTCAATAAAGTTTTTGTTCTGAGAGTCTGTCTCCGTTCGGTAAATATAAACCTGTTTATTGGTGCAATGGACAAAATCACAACTGTATTTCCATATCTAAAGCCGCCTGCTTATTCTTTTTAGTAACAAGGCCCCTGTGGGAGGTCCCCCTGCTCAGAATAAGCCTGGCTGTGAAATCTGAGAGGAAGTGGAAGGAGAAGCAACCAGACTTGATGTTATCGTTGAGTTTCGAACATCTGTCAACTGGTAATAACAAATAGTCACTGTGCTTCGAGTAAACCAAGGGCTGGAGAGTGAGAAGCTTCTCAAGCTTTCATTCAGGGTTAATTCCAACACCTGAACCTGCCAGTTGTCTGTTACACAACAAGCAAACATTCCACATTTCAACTACTCCCTCAACACTGTCCCATCAAACAGTCCCAGGGCAGGTCCAGGGTTAGATACAGAGTAAAGCTGCCTCTGCACTGTCCCATCAAACACTCCCAGGGCAGGTCCAGCACGGGTTAGATATAGAGTAAAGCTCCCTCAACACTGTCCCATCAAACATTCCCAGGGCAAGTACAGCATGGGTTGGATACAGAGCAAATCTCCCTCGACACTGTCCCATCAAACACTCCCAGGGCAAGTACAGCACGGGTTCGATACAGAGTAAAGCTCCCTCTGCACTGTCCCATCAAACACTCCCAGGGCAAGTCCAGCACGGGTTAGATACAGAGGAAAGTTCCCGATACACTGTCCCATGAAACACTCCCAGGGCAGGTCCAGCACGGGCTAGATACTGAGGAAAGTTCCCTCTACACTGACCCATCAAACATTCCCAGCACAGGTACAGCACGAGTTAGATACAGAGTAAAGCTCCCTCGACACTATCCCATCAAACACTCCCAGGGCAGGTACAGCACGGGTAAGATACAGACTAAAGCTCCCTCGACACTGTCCCATCAAACACTCCCATGCAGCTACAGCACGGGTTCGAAACAGAGTAAAGCTCCCTCTACACTGTCCCATCAAACACTCCCAGGGCAGGAACAGCACGGGCTATGAACAGAGTAAAGCTCCCTCCACTCTGTCCCATCAAACACTCCCAGGGCAGGAACAGCACAGGTTCGATACAGAGTAAAGCTCCCTCTGCAGTGTCCCATCAAACACTCCCAGGGCAGGTGCAGCACGGGTTAGTAACAGAGCAAATCTCCCTCTGCACTGTCCCATCAAACACTCCCAGGGCAAGTACAGCATGGGTTGGATACAGAGTAAAGCTCCCTCTGCACTGTCCCATCAACCATTCCCAGGGCAGGTACAGCACGGGTTAGATACAGAGTAAAGCTCCCTCGACACAGTCCCATCAAACAATCCCAGTACAGGTACAGCACGGGTTAGATACAGAGTAAAGCTCCCTCTACACTGTCCCATCAAACACTCCCAGGACAGGTGCAGCACGGGTTAGATGCAGAGTAAAGCTCCCCCTGTGCTGTCCCATCAAACATTCCCAGGGCAGGTACAGCACGGATTAGATACAGAGTAAAGCTCCCTCGACACAGTCCCATCAAACACTCCCAGAGCAGGTACAGGGTTTGATACAGAGTAAAGCTCCCTTTACACTGTCCCATCAAACACTCCCAGGGCAGGTACAGGGTTAGATACAGAGTAAAGCTCCCTCTACACTGTCCCGTCAAACACTCCCAGGGCAGGTACAGGGTTAGATACAGAGTAAAGCTCCCTTTACACTGTCCCATCAAACACTCCCAGGGCAGGTACAGGGTTTGATACAGAGTAAAGCTCCCTCTACACTGTCCCATCAAACACTCCCAGGGCAGGTACAGCACGGGTCCGATCCAGAGTATAGAAGGAGTCGAGAGGTGGTGGTGAGGTGGAGCTGGGTATCGTCAGTGTACATGTGGAACGTGATGTCATGTCTTCGGATGATATCACCGAGGGGCAGCATGTAGATGAGAAATGGGAGGGGGCCAAGGGTAGATCCTTGGGGGACTCCAGAGGTAACGGTGCGGGGGTGGGAAGAGACGCCATTGCAGGTGATTCTCTGGCTACGACTGGAGAGATCAGAATGGAACCCTTGGGAAACACACTTGGGAACGGACGGTCATTGAACTGTTCCACACACACTCCTTAAACCACATCATAGAATCAGAGAATGATACAGCACTGGGAGAGGCCATTCGGACCATCGTGCCTGTGCTGGCTCTTTGGACGAGCGATCCAATCAGTCCCACTCCCCCTGCTCGTTCCCCCGTAGCCCTGCAAATTTTCCCCCTTCAAGTATTTATCCAATTCCCTTTTGAAAGTTATTATTGAATCTGCTTCCACCGCCCTTTCAGGCCGTGAATTCCAGATCATCACAACTCGCTGCGTAAAAAAATGTTTCCTCATCTCCCCCTCTGGTTCTTTCACCGATTACCGTAAATCTGTGTCCTCTGGTTACCTTATTTACTCTGTTAAAACCCTTCATGATTTTGAACACCTCGATCAAATCTCCCCTTAACCTTCTCTGCTCTCAGGAGAACAACCCCAGTTTCTCCAGTCTCTCCACATCACTGAAGCCCCTCATCCCTGGAACCATTCTAGTAAATCTCTTCTGCACCCTCTCCAAGGCCTTGACATCCTTCCTAAAGTGTGGGGCCCAGAATTGGCCACAATACTCCAGCTGGGGCCCTAACCAGTGTTTTACAAAGGTTCAGCATAACTTCCTTGCTTTTGTACTCTATGCCTCGAGTTATAAAGCCCAGGATCCCGTCTGTCTTTTTAACAGCCTTCTCAACTTGTCCTGCCACCTTCAAAGATTTGTGTACACACCCCCCCCAGGTCTCTCTGTTCCTGAACCCCCTTTAAAATTGGACCATTTAGTTAATGTTGCCTCTCCTCACTCTTCCGACCAAAATGAATCACTCGCTGGTTAGTCGAGCTCGGGGCAGCCTTGGGTTGTTCTGGGCAAGACTTCCCAACACGGCCTGACTGAGGTGTGGGGTAAACAGTGAAGGAGGCAACAGGATGGGAAACACAGGGGAGGGGCATCCAAGGCTGGGGAACACTTTCAGCTCAGAAACAATTTGCTGGATGTGGACCCGGCCCAGTCAGCAAACACTGAGTGCGGTTTCCATCAATCATTGCTGACGGGGTGAGTTTAGTTCTGGGTGTGTGTCGCTGCGTGTTGCTGATAAGGCCTCGGTCTAAACAGGCTCTTCCGCTGTTTATCTCAAACGGAGCAGCAGACCGGCTCTGTGAGCAAACCCACTGAGCTGTGTTCGGGGGCCGGTCAGTAAAATCGAACGGAACCCCTCCTGGTTCTGAGCCCCCTGTACAGCTCTGGAAATCAGGAACAGAGACTGGAGGAGAAACTGTGAGACTGGAATGGGGAACGTTCCACAAAATGATTCAAGTATACAGAGAGAGAGATTTTATAAATATATATATCAATATAGAAAGAGAGAGAGATGGAGATAGACAGAGTGGGGGATAGATAGACTGCTGGAGATATAGGACCAATACTATAGATGGTGTTACTGGTGTGGGTGTGTTATTCAGACATCTGATGGTGTTACATAGAGAGAGAGAGATGGAGAGAGACAGAAGAGTGTTAGATAGATATCGAGATAGAGAGATAAATAGATAGACAGACAGACTGCTGCTGGGATTGGACTAATACTGGACATTATTCTGGCCGCACTCCCGAAACCTTCACACATGAATTTGAATCACTGGAACTTTCTGAAGCCGCTCTTTCCCGGGGCTCTGAGGTATTTCCCACTCCCCGCTAAAGACCCCCGCCCACTGTTGAGTTCGGGACAAACCTCCCCCCTCCTCTCCCTTTCCCTGTCTCTCCCTCTACCTCTCTCTCTCTCTCCCTCTCTCTCTTTCTCCCTCTCTCTCTCCCTCTCTCTCTCTCTCTCTCCCTCTCTCACTCTCTCCCACTCCCACTCCCTGTCTCTCCCTCTTCCTCTCTCTCTCTCCCTCTCTCCCTCTCCCTCTCCCTCTCTCTCTCCCTCTCTCCCCTGATCTCTCCCTCTCCCTCTCTCTCTCTCCCCCTCTCCCTCTCTCACTCCCTCTCTCTCCCTCTCTCTCTCTCTCTCCCTCTCCCTCTCTCCCTCTCCCTCTCTCTCTCTCTCTCTCTCCCTCTCTCTCTCTCTCCCTCTCCCTCTCTCCCCGGGCCCCTCGTGCTTTTCCTGTTGGGGTTTGAAGGCCGAGCTCGCGAAGCCCGTCCTTCACTCACCTTCACTCACTCGGGCTCCTCCGTCCCGCAGTTGAACACCTTTTAAAATCACCTCAATCCATCAGAAAAAGGGAGGAGGGGAAAAGCAGAGTGGGTTTGAGGGGGAGAGGCCCCCCTTCACCCCCTCCCCTGTCCCACCCTCACCCCCTCCCCTGTCCCACCCCACCCCCTCATTAAATAAAAAGGAGCAGAAACAGGAAGGCTGAGAAAGAAAGAAAGAGCTGAGAAAAAGATGAGAAGCAGGTCAGTGGTTTGGGCCCAGAGTTGTGTGGTGACAAGTGGCCCTGGGGTTTTTACCCAAGACAGGCCTCAGGCCCAAGTCATTGGCTCCACATGTTGAGGCAATGGTGCAGGCCGAGAGGTGCCCGGTATCGGGGAGCAGCAGCAGCAGGGAATCAAATCTCAGGCTCAGTAAGTACGGCCATCGTTTCTCTTCATCCATTTCGATTAGAATAACATTTCGCTGAATGTGGCCCAGGTCAAGTGAGGGGGTCTCGGATCAGAGCCCGTCACAGGGAATGAGATCAACTCCCCTCCTTTATACAGTGTTACGAGTGTGGGTGTGATACACGTACACCTGGTGCTGTTACTGCTGCAGGTATAGTACTAATACTTCACATGGTGTTACTCGTGTGGGTGTGATACACGTACACCTGGTGCTGTTACTGCTGCAGGTATAGTACTAATACTTCACATGGTGTTACTAGTGTGGGTGTGATACACGGACACCTGGTGCTGTTACTGCTGCAGGTATAGTACTAATACTTCACATGGTGTTTAGTGTGGGTGTGATACACGTACACCTGGTGCTGTTACTGCTGCAGGTATAGTACTAATACTTCACATGGTGTTACTGGTCTGGGTGTGATATACGTACACCTGGTGCTGTTACTGCTGCAGGTATAGTACTAATACTTCACATGGTGTTACTAGTGTGGGTGTGATACACGTACACCTGGTGCTGTTACTGCTGCAGGTATAGTACTAATACTTCACATGGTGTTACTCGTGTGGGTATGATACACGTACACCCGGTGCTGTTACTGCTGCAGGTATATTACTAATACTTCACATGGTGTTACTAGTGTGGGTGTGATACACGTACACCTGGTGCTGTTACTGCTGCAGGTATAGTACTAATACTTCACATGGTGTTACTCGTGTGGGTGTGATACACGTACACCCGGTGCTGTTACTGCTGCAGGTATAGTACTAATACTTCACATGGTGTTTAGTGCGGGTGTGATACACGTACACCCGGTGCTGTTACTGCTGCAGGTATAGTACTAATACTTCACATGGTGTTACTAGTGTGGGTGTGATACACGTACACCTGGTGCTGTTACTGCTGCAGGTATAGTACTAATACTTCACATGGTGTTACTGGTCTGGGTGTGATATACGTGCACCTGGTGCTGTTACTGCTGCAGGTATATTACTAATACTTCACATGGTGTTACTAGTGTGGGTGTGATACACGTACACCTGGTGCTGTTACTGCTGCAGGTATAGTACTAATACTTCACATGGTGTTACGAGTGTGGGTGTGATACACGTACACCTGGTGCTGTTACTGCTGCAGGTATAGTACTAATACTTCACATGGTGTTACGAGTGTGGGTGTGATACACGTACACCTGGTGCTGTTACTGCTGCAGGTATAGTACTAATACTTTAGATGGTGTTTAGTGCGGGTGTGTTATTCTGACATCTGATGGTGTTCCTGACGGTGTTTCACTCCTACACTAGATGGCATTATTGGGACATGTCGTCCTGCCAATGGAAACAGTCTATTGACGGTGACCTTGCCTGTTCATTTGATCATTTTGAACACCTCGATCACATATCCTGGGTTCCAATTCGAGTCTGACATCGATCCCATCTCAGGTTCAGGGTCTCCACTCCCGTTAAGCAGTCTTGGAATCTTAATATTGAGGCAGTTGATTCCCGCTGCCCTGGATCGACTCGTCCCACAGTGAGACCCGGGGATGGAACAGTGATCTCCCCCTTGTGATCCCCACCCCACACTCATGTCTTCTGCGCCTGGATCTCCTGAGCCTGGGCTCAGTGGGGATCACTCTCGCCTCAGAGTCAGAAAGGTCATGGGTTCAAACCCCATTCCAGAGACTTGAGCCCATAATCCCAGCTGACACTCACTGAGGGAGAGCTGCACTGTCGGAGGTGCCGTCCTTCGGGTGAGACGTTAAACCGAGGCCCCGCCTGCCCTCTCAGGTGGGTGGAAAAGATCCCATGGGACCATTTCGAAGAAGAGCTGGGAAGTTCTCCCCGGTGTCCAGGGCCAATATTTATCCCTCAACCAACATAATTAAATAACAAATTATCTGGTCATTTTATCTCATTGCTGTTTGTGGGATCTTGCTGTGCGCAAATTGGCTCCCGCCTTTCCTACATTACAACAGTGACTGCACTTCAGAAAATCCTGAATTGTCTGTAAAGCTCTTTGGGAGGTCCTGAGGTTTGTGAAAGGCTCTGTATGAAGGAAAGTTCCCGGGGGTTACTGTGAGAGGAGGTGAACTTTGGTTCGATTTGTTTGCTGCTTTATTCCAAAGCCGGGTGAGATGTTCAGAACAACAGGGACAATCAGAGTCACTTCATTCAATCAGTCCAGCTCACATTCGAGTGATGAAAGGGTCTCGAGAATCCACTGTCCTCCCACCACCTGGGAGGGGAATCTTGATCCAAACAGAATAACTCCTCTGCAGAACCTCTCTCTCTGCAGTTCCCCCGTCTTCACTGAACCTTCGAGCAGCACTCGGCTGCCCGCCTGACTGGGCAGCCTTCTGTTTCCAAAAGCCTGACTGCCTCTCTTGGTGTCTGCGTCCCGCTCCTAAAAGCTCTGTGTTAAAAGACCCCCCTCTCGCAGACTGACAGAGATCAAAGGGTTTTCGAACACAATGTGGGGAGAGGCGTCTTTCCCAAAACCCAGACAAATGAAACACTTATTGTCTGGTCTCTGGGAGAGACAACTCCCGATCAGCAAATTACCCACCGGCCGTCTAGGAGTCTCTGTTTCTTTGATTAATTCTCGGGGTGTGGGGCACCGCTGGGCAAGGCCGGCATTTATTGCCCGTCTCGAGTTGCCCTGAGAAGGTGGGGGTGGGCCTTCATCTTGAACCGCTGGTCGTGGTTTCATGCAAATTAATATCTTGCTCGTTCACTTCAGAGGGCAGCTAAGAGTCAACCAGGTTGGTGTGGGACTGGAGTCACGTATAGGCCGGACTGGGGAAGGACGGCAGGTTCCCCACAGGTAGTTCCTGAAGCAGTTGGGTCTTTACGATAATCCGACAGCTCCACGGTCACTTTTCCTGATCCGAACTTTTTATTTCCAGATTTATTCCGGGTTCTACCATCGGGGCCGTCTCCACCTGTCCCTCAGCCGTCTAGACCAGGGAACCGCACCCATGGAATGACATAACATGTCCCCGTCTGTCTGTGCACCATGTGGGCTCCCATGTCTCCTCTCCCTTGAGCAGGTAAGACACATAAAGCTGGTTCCTCCTGCATGCTTTTGGGGGCAGGCCTCAGGGCCCAAACCCCCTGCTACCCCCTGGGGATCTTAACCCACCCTCTCTGAATATGGAGCCTTTTTAAATTCAGCTCTCCCTCTCTCTGAGCCCTCTGGCGGGGCTGGGAGTTTGCCCCTCCTCCTTGGTTTGTCCGTCCCGAGCTGGAATCTCAAGGTCGAGGGGGAAATGGTGAATCTTTATAAACCGACAGTAAGACCACAGTCGGAGCACTGTGTGCAGTGTGGGGATCCACACTGTGTTGAGGCAATCGAGACGGTGCAGCAAACATTCATTAAGATGCTGCCTGGTGTGAAAATAAAAACAAGAACAAAGCTGTTTCCCCTCACGGTCTCTCCGATTCCCCTCACGGTCTCTCTGATTCCCCTCGCGGTCTCTCCGTTTCCCCTCACGGTCTCTCTGATTCCCCTTGCGGTCTCTCCGTTTCCCCTCACGGTCTCTCTGATTCCCCTCGCGGTCTCTCCGTTTCCCCTCACGGTCTCTCCGATTCCCCTCACGGTGTCTCCGATTCCCCTCGCGGTCTCTCCGTTTCCCCTCACGGTCTCTCTGATTCCCCTCACGGTGTCTCCGATTCCTCTCACGGTCTCTCTGATTCCCCTCACGGTCTCTCTGATTCGCCTCACGGTCTCTCCGATTCCCCTCATAGAATCATTGAATGGTTACAGCACAGAAGGAGGCCATTCTGCCCATCCAGCCCGTGCTGGCTCTTTGTAAGACCAATCCAGTTGGTCCCATTCCCCCGCCCTTTCCCCGTGAGTTTACAAATCGATCCCAAGTTCCCCTCCTCTTCCTGTAACTGGCAGTAACTTCCATTCATACAGTGCCTTTCACAACCTCAGGACCAAAGTGATTTACAGACAATTAATTACTTTTTGAAGTGTAATCACTGTTGTCATGTGGGAAACGCGGCCGCCATGTTATGCACAGCAAGATCCCACAAACAGCAATGAGATAAAATGATCAGATAATCTATTTTAATGATATTGGTTCAGGGATAAATATTGGCCCAGGACACCGGGGAGAACTCCCCTGCTCTTCTTCCAATAGTGGCCGTGGGATCTTTTCTATCCACCGGAGAGGGGCAGACAGGGCCTCGGTTTAACGTCCCATCCGAAAGACGGCACCTCCGGCAGTGCAGCACTCCCTCAGCACTGCACCGAAGTGTCAGCCTAGATTAGGGCCTCAAGTCTCTGGAGTGGGCCTTGAACCCACGACCTTGTGACTCAGAGGTGAGAGTGATCCCCACTGAGCCCAGGCTGAGAGGCCCAGGTGGAAAAGACATGAGTGTGGGGTGGGGATCACAAGGGGGAGATCACAGTTCCATCCCCGGGTCTCACTGTGGGACGAGTCGATCCAGGGCAGCGGGAATCAACTGCCTTAATATTAAGATTCCCAGACTGCTTAACGGGAGTGGAGACCCTGAACCTGAGATGGGATCGATGTCAGACTCGAATTGGAACCCAGGATATGTGATCGAGGTGTTCAAAATGATCAAATGAACAGGCAAGGTCACCGTCAATAGACTGTTTCCATTGGCAGGACTACATGTCCCAATAATGGCATCTAGTGTAGGAGTGAAACACCGTCAGGAACACCATCAGATGTCGGAATTTATTTTAATATTTCAAAATATACTTTATTTCATCAAATTTAAAGACACCACAATTCCAAGGCCACACATTTCAAAACAATACAACACGGATCGTAAACAATACGATTCCAAATATTACAATTTAAAAACACAGAGCATATCTCCGAATACATTCTGTACGATACAGGGTGGGGTGGCCTCACACGGTGGACTCTCCCCATACAGCCATTGTGTTGGCCGCATTAGTAACACCATGCAAAGAAGGGACTGAGAGACACCAGTCAGTGTACAGATATCATCCTGAGAGAGAGAGGGACTGAGAGACACCAGTCAGTGTACAGATATCATCCTGAGAGAGAGGGACTGAGAGACACCAGTCAGTGTACAGATATCACCCTGAGGGAGAGGGACTGAGAGACACCAGTCAGTGTACAGATATCACCCTGAGAGAGAGGGACTGAGAGACACCAGTCAGTGTACAGATATCTCCCTGTTCACAGAATTGATACCAGATCTAGACCAGTAATACTGTCAGGAGTAGAAATACCAGATCTAGACCAGTAACACTGTCAGGATTAGAAATACCAGATCTAGACCAGTAACACTGTCAGGATTAGAAATACCAGATCTAGACCAGTCATACTGTCAGGATTAGAAATACCAGATCTAGACCAGTGACACTGTCAGGATTAGAAATACCAGATCTGGACCAGTAATACTGTCAGGATTAGAAATACCAGATCTGGACCAGTAATACTGTCAGGATTAGAAATACCAGATCTAGACCAGTAATACTGTCAGGATTAGAAATACCAGATCTCGACCAGTAACACTGTCAGGATTAGAAATACCAGATCTAGACCAGTAATACTGTCAGGATTAGAAATACCAGATCTGGACCAGTAATACTGTCAGGATTAGAAATACCAGATCTAGACCAGTAATACTGTCAGGATTAGAAATACCAGATCTAGACCAGTAATACTGTCAGGATTAGAAATACCAGATCTGGACCAGTAACAGTGTCAGGATTAGAAATACCAGATCTAGACCAGTCATACTGTCAGGATTAGAAATACCAGATCAAGACCAGTAACACTGTCAGGATTAGAAATACCAGATCTGGACCAGTAACACTGTCAGGATTAGAAATACCAGATCTAGACCAGTAATACTGTCAGGATTAGAAATACCAGATCTGGACCAGTAATACTGTCAGGATTAGAAATACCAGATCTAGACCAGTGACACTGTCAGGATTAGAAATACCAGATCTGGACCAGTAATACTGTCAGGATTAGAAATACCAGATCTGGACCAGTAACACTGTCAGGATTAGAAATACCAGATCTAGACCAGTAATACTGTCAGGATTGGAAATACCAGATCGAGACCAGTGACACTGTCAGGATTAGAAATACCAGATCTGGACCAGTAATACTGTCAGGATTAGAAATACCAGATTGAGACCAGTAACACTGTCAGGATTAGAAATACCAGATCTAGACCAGTAATACTGTCAGGATTAGAAATACCAGATCTGGACCAGTGACACTGTCAGGATTAGAAATACCAGATCGAGACCAGTAATACTGTCAGGATTAGAAATACCAGATCTAGACCAGTAATACTGTCAGGATTAGAAATACCAGATCTGGACCAGTAATACTGTCAGGATTAGAAATACCAGATCTGGACCAGTAACACTGTCAGGATTAGAAATACCAGATCTAGACCAGTAATACTGTCAGGATTAGAAATACCAGATCTAGACCAGTAATACTGTCAGGATTAGAAATACCAGATCTAGACCAGTAACACTGTCAGGATTAGAAATACCAGATCTAGACCAGTAATACTGTCAGGATTAGAAATACCAGATCTAGACCAGTAATACTGTCAGGATTAGAAATACCAGATCTAGACCAGTCATACTGTCAGGATTAGAAATACCAGATCTCGACCAGTAATACTGTCAGGATTAGAAATACCAGATCAAGACCAGTAACACTGTCAGGATTAGAAATACCAGATCTAGACCAGTAACACTGTCAGGATTAGAAATACCAGATCTAGACCAGTAATACTGTCAGGATTAGAAATACCAGATCTAGACCAGTAATACTGTCAGGATTAGAAATACCAGATCTAGACCAGTCATACTGTCAGGATTAGAAATACCAGATCTCGACCAGTAATACTGTCAGGATTAGAAATACCAGATCTCGACCAGTAACACTGTCAGGATTAGCAATACCAGATCTAGACCAGTAATACTGTCAGGATTAGAAATACCAGATCTAGACCAGTGACACTGTCAGGATTAGAAATACCAGATCTGGACCAGTAATACTGTCAGGATTAGAAATACCAGATCTGGACCAGTAACACTGTCAGGATTAGAAATACCAGATCTAGACCAGTAACACTGTCAGGATTAGAAATACCAGATCTAGACCAGTAACACTGTCAGGATTAGAAATACCAGATCTAGACCAGTAACACTGTCAGGATTAGAAATACCAGATCTAGACCAGTGACACTGTCAGGATTAGAAATACCAGATCTGGACCAGTAATACTGTCAGGATTAGAAATACCAGATCTGGACCAGTAATACTGTCAGGATTAGAAATACCAGATCTAGACCAGTAATACTGTCAGGATTAGAAATACCAGATCTGGACCAGTAATACTGTCAGGATTAGAAATACCAGATCTAGACCAGTAATACTGTCAGGATTAGAAATACCAGATCTCGACCAGTAATACTGTCAGGATTAGAAATACCAGATCTGGACCAGTAACACTGTCAGGATTAGAAATACCAGATCTAGACCAGTAACACTGTCAGGATTAGAAATACCAGATCTAGACCAGTAATACAGTCAGGATTGGAAATACCTGATCTAGACCAGTACTACTGTCAGGATTGGAAATACCAGATCTAGACCAGTAACACTGTCAGGATTATAAATACCAGATCTGGACCAGTAATACTGTCAGGATTAGAAATACCAGATCTAGACCAGTAACACTGTCAGGATTGGAAATACCAGATCTAGACCAGTAATACTGTCAGGATTAGAAATACCAGATCTGGACCAGTAACAGTGTCAGGATTAGAAATACCAGATCTAGACCAGTCATACTGTCAGGATTAGAAATACCAGATCAAGACCAGTAACACTGTCAGGATTAGAAATACCAGATCTGGACCAGTAACACTGTCAGGATTAGAAATACCAGATCTAGACCAGTGACACTGTCAGGATTAGAAATACCAGATCTGGACCAGTAATACTGTCAGGATTAGAAATACCAGATCTGGACCAGTAATACTGTCAGGATTAGAAATACCAGATCTAGACCAGTAATACTGTCAGGATTAGAAATACCAGATCTCGACCAGTAACACTGTCAGGATTAGAAATACCAGATCTAGACCAGTAATACTGTCAGGATTAGAAATACCAGATCTGGACCAGTAATACTGTCAGGATTAGAAATACCAGATCTGGACCAGTAACACGGTCAGGATTAGAAATACCAGATCTCGACCAGTAACACTGTCAGTATTAGAAATACCGGATCTAGACCAGTAATACTGTCAGGATTAGAAATACCAGATCTAGACCAGTAATACTGTCAGGATTAGAAATACCAGATCTAGACCAGTAATACTGTCAGGATTAGAAATACCAGATCTAGACCAGTAACACTGTCAGGATTAGAAATACCAGATCTAGACCAGTAATACTGTCAGGATTAGAAATACCAGATCTAGACCAGTAATACTGTCAGGATTAGAAATACCAGATCTAGACCAGTAACACTGTCAGGATTAGAAATACCAGATTGAGACCAGTAACACTGTCAGGATTAGAAATACCAGATCTAGACCAGTCATACTGTCAGGATTAGAAATACCAGATCTAGACCAGTAATACTGTCAGGATTAGATATACCAGATCTAGACCAGTAATACTGTCAGGATTAGAAATACCAGATCTAGACCAGTAATACTGTCAGGATTAGAAATACCAGATCTAGACCAGCGACACTGTCAGGATTAGAAATACCAGATCTAGACCAGTAATACTGTCAGGATTAGAAATCCCAGATCTAGACCAGTAATACTGTCAGGATTAGATATAGTAGATCTGGACCAGTAACACTGTTAGGATTAGAAATACCAGATCTAGACCAGTAATACTGTCAGGATTAGAAATACCAGATCTAGACCAGTAATACTGTCAGGATTAGAAATACCAGATCTGGACCAGTAACACTGTCAGGATTAGAAATACCAGATCTAGACCAGTGACACTGTCAGGATTAGAAATACCAGATCTGGACCAGTAATACTGTCAGGATTAGAAATACCAGATCTGGACCAGTAACACTGTCAGGATTAGAAATACCAGATCTAGACCAGTAATACTGTCAGGATTAGCAATACCAGATCTAGACCATTGTAAACAATTTTACAACACCAAGTTATAGTCCAGCAATTTTATTTTAAATTCACAAGCTTTCGGAGATTTTCTCCTTCCTCAGGCAAGAGGAAGGAGAATATAGATATACTAGATCTGGACCAGTAACACTGTCAGGATTAGAAATACCAGATCTAGACCAGTAATACTGTCAGGATTAGAAATACCAGATCTAGACCAGTAATACTGTCAGGATTAGAAATACCAGATCTGGACCAGTAACACTGTCAGGATTAGAAATACCAGATCTAGACCAGTGACACTGTCAGGATTAGAAATACCAGATCTGGACCAGTCATACTGTCAGGATTAGAAATACCAGATCTAGACCAGTCATACTGTCAGGATTAGAAATACCAGATCTGGACCAGTAATACTGTCAGGATTAGCAATACCAGATCTAGACCAGTGACACTGTCAGGATTAGCAATACCAGATCTAGACCAGTAATACTGTCAGGATTAGAAATACCAGATCTGGACCAGTAATACTGTCAGGATTAGAAATACCAGATCTGGACCAGTAATACTGTCAGGATTAGAAATACCAGATCTAGACCAGTAATACTGTCAGGATTAGAAATACCAGATCTAGACCAGTGACACTGTCAGGATTAGAAATACCAGATCTAGACCAGTCATACTGTCAGGATTAGAAATACCAGATCTAGACCAGTGACACTGTCAGGATTAGAAATACCAGATCTGGACCAGTAACACGGTCAGGATTAGAAATACCAGATCTCGACCAGTAACACTGTCAGTATTAGAAATACCAGATCTAGACCAGTAATACTGTCAGGATTAGAAATACCAGATCTAGACCAGTAATACTGTCAGGATTAGAAATACCAGATCTGGACCAGTCATACTGTCAGGATTAGAAATACCAGATCTAGACCAGTAATACTGTCAGGATTAGAAATACCAGATCTAGACCAGTAACACTGTCAGGATTAGAAATACCAGATTGAGACCAGTAACACTGTCAGGATTAGAAATACCAGATCTAGACCAGTCATACTGTCAGGATTAGAAATACCAGATCTGGACCAGTAATACTGTCAGGATTAGATATACCAGATCTAGACCAGTAATACTGTCAGGATTAGAAATACCAGATCTAGACCAGTAATACTGTCAGGATTAGAAATACCAGATCTAGACCAGCGACACTGTCAGGATTAGAAATACCAGATCTAGACCAGTAATACTGTCAGGATTAGAAATCCCAGATCTAGACCAGTAATACTGTCAGGATTAGATATACTAGATCTGGACCAGTAACACTGTTAGGATTAGAAATACCAGATCTAGACCAGTAATACTGTCAGGATTAGAAATACCAGATCTTGACCAGTAATACTGTCAGGATTAGAAATACCAGATCTGGACCAGTAACACTGTCAGGATTAGAAATACCAGATCTAGACCAGTGACACTGTCAGGATTAGAAATACCAGATCTGGACCAGTAATACTGTCAGGATTAGAAATACCAGATCTGGACCAGTAACACTGTCAGGATTAGAAATACCAGATCTAGACCAGTAATACTGTCAGGATTAGCAATACCAGATCTAGACCATTGTAAACAATTTTACAACACCAAGTTATAGTCCAGCAATTTTATTTTAAATTCACAAGCTTTCGGAGATTTTCTCCTTCCTCAGGCAAGAGGAAGGAGAATATAGATATACTAGATCTGGACCAGTAACACTGTCAGGATTAGAAATACCAGATCTAGACCAGTAATACTGTCAGGATTAGAAATACCAGATCTAGACCAGTAATACTGTCAGGATTAGAAATACCAGATCTGGACCAGTAACACTGTCAGGATTAGAAATACCAGATCTAGACCAGTGACACTGTCAGGATTAGAAATACCAGATCTGGACCAGTCATACTGTCAGGATTAGAAATACCAGATCTAGACCAGTCATACTGTCAGGATTAGAAATACCAGATCTGGACCAGTAATACTGTCAGGATTAGCAATACCAGATCTAGACCAGTGACACTGTCAGGATTAGCAATACCAGATCTAGACCAGTAATACTGTCAGGATTAGAAATACCAGATCTAGACCAGTGACACTGTCAGGATTAGAAATACCAGATCTGGACCAGTAATACTGTCAGGATTAGAAATACCAGATCTGGACCAGTAATACTGTCAGGATTAGAAATACCAGATCTAGACCAGTAATACTGTCAGGATTAGAAATACCAGATCTAGACCAGTGACACTGTCAGGATTAGAAATACCAGATCTAGACCAGTCATACTGTCAGGATTAGAAATACCAGATCTAGACCAGTAATACTGTCAGGATTAGAAATACCAGATCTAGACCAGTGACACTGTCAGGATTAGAAATACCAGATCTAGACCAGTAATACTGTCAGGATTAGAAATACCAGATCTAGACCAGTAATACTGTCAGGATTAGAAATACCAGATCTAGACGAGTAATACTGTCAGGATTAGAAATACCAGATCTAGACCAGTAATACTGTCAGGATTAGAAATACCAGATCTAGACCAGTGACACTGTCAGGATTAGAAATACCAGATCTAGACCAGTAATACTGTCAGGATTAGAAATACCAGATCTAGACCAGTAATACTGTCAGGATTAGAAATACCAGATCTAGACCAGTAATACTGTCAGGATTAGAAATACCAGATCTAGACCAGTTATACTGTCAGGATTAGAAATACCAGATCTAGACCAGTGACACTGTCAGGATTAGAAATACCAGATCTAGACCAGTAATACTGTCAGGATTAGAAATACCAGATCTGGACCAGTGACACTGTCAGGATTAGAAATACCAGATCTGGACCAGTAATACTGTCAGGATTAGAAATACCAGATCTGGACCAGCAATACTGTCAGGATTAGAAATACCAGATCTAGACCAGTAATACTGTCAGGATTAGAAATACCAGATCTAGACCAGTGACACTGTCAGGATTAGAAATACCAGATCTAGACCAGTCATACTGTCAGGGTTAGAAATACCAGATCTAGACCAGTAATACTGTCAGGATTAGAAATACCAGATCTAGACCAGTGACACTGTCAGGATTAGAAATACCAGATCTAGACCAGTAATACTGTCAGGATTAGAAATACCAGATCTAGACCAGTAATACTGTCAGGATTAGAAATACCAGATCTAGACCAGTAATACTGTCAGGATTAGAAATACCAGATCTAGACCAGTAATACTGTCAGGATTAGAAATACCAGATCTAGACCAGTAATACTGTCAGGATTAGAAATACCAGATCTAGACCAGTGACACTGTCAGGATTAGAAATACCAGATCTAGACCAGTAATACTGTCAGGATTAGAAATACCAGATCTGGACCAGTGACACTGTCAGGATTAGAAATACCAGATCGAGACCAGTCATACTGTCAGGATTAGAAATACCAGATCTGGACCAGTAATACTGTCAGGATTAGAAATACCAGATCTAGACCAGTAATACTGTCAGGATTAGAAATACCAGATCTAGACCAGTAATACTGTCAGGATTAGAAATACCAGATCGAGACCAGTAATACTGTCAGGATTAGAAATACCAGATCTAGACCAGTGACACTGTCAGGATTAGAAATACCAGATCTAGACCAGTAATACTGTCAGGATTAGAAATACCAGATCTAGACCAGTAATACTGTCAGGATTAGAAATACCAGATCTAGACCAGTAATACTGTCAGGATTAGAAATACCAGATCTAGACCAGTAATACTGTCAGGATTAGAAATACCAGATCTAGACCAGTGACACTGTCAGGATTAGAAATACCAGATCTAGACCAGTAATACTGTCAGGATTAGAAATACCAGATCTGGACCAGTGACACTGTCAGGATTAGAAATACCAGATCTGGACCAGTAATACTGTCAGGATTAGAAATACCAGATCTGGACCAGTAATACTGTCAGGATTAGAAATACCAGATCTAGACCAGTAATACTGTCAGGATTAGAAATACCAGATCTAGACCAGTGACACTGTCAGGATTAGAAATACCAGATCTAGACCAGTCATACTGTCAGGATTAGAAATACCAGATCTAGACCAGTAATACTGTCAGGATTAGAAATACCAGATCTAGACCAGTGACACTGTCAGGATTAGAAATACCAGATCTAGACCAGTAATACTGTCAGGATTAGAAATACCAGATCTAGACCAGTAATACTGTCAGGATTAGAAATACCAGATCTAGACCAGTAATACTGTCAGGATTAGAAATACCAGATCTAGACCAGTAATACTGTCAGGATTAGAAATACCAGATCTAGACCAGTGACACTGTCAGGATTAGAAATACCAGATCTAGACCAGTAATACTGTCAGGATTAGAAATACCAGATCTGGACCAGTGACACTGTCAGGATTAGAAATACCAGATCTAGACCAGTAATACTGTCAGGATTAGAAATACCAGATCTAGACCAGTGACACTGTCAGGATTAGAAATACCAGATCTGGACCAGTAACACTGTCAGGATTAGAAATACCAGATCTAGACCAGTCATACTGTCAGGATTAGAAATACCAGATCTAGACCAGTAATACTGTCAGGATTAGAAATACCAGATCTAGACCAGTAATACTGTCAGGATTAGAAATACCAGATCTCGACCAGTAATACTGTCAGGATTAGAAATACCAGATCTGGACCAGTAACACGGTCAGGATTAGAAATACCAGATCTAGACCAGTAATACTGTCAGGATTAGAAATACCAGATCTGGACCAGTAACACTGTCAGGATTAGAAATACCAGATCTAGACCAGTAATACTGTCAGGATTAGAAATACCAGATCTAGACCAGTAATACTGTCAGGATTAGAAATACCAGATCTCGACCAGTAATACTGTCAGGATTAGAAATACCAGATCTAGACCAGTAATACTGTCAGGATTAGAAATACCAGATCTAGACCAGTAAACTGTCAGGATTAGAAATACCAGATCTAGACCAGTAATACTGTCAGGATTAGAAATACCAGATCTCGACCAGTAATACTGTCAGGATTAGAAATACCAGATCTGGACCAGTAACACGGTCAGGATTAGAAATACCAGATCTAGACCAGTAATACTGTCAGGATTAGAAATACCAGATCTAGACCAGTAATACTGTCAGGATTAGAAATACCAGATCTAGACCAGTAATACTGTCAGGATTAGAAATACCAGATCTAGACCAGTGACACTGTCAGGATTAGAAATACCAGATCTAGACCAGTAATACTGTCAGGATTAGAAATACCAGATCTGGACCAGTGACACTGTCAGGATTAGAAATACCAGATCTGGACCAGTAATACTGTCAGGATTAGAAATACCAGATCTGGACCAGTAATACTGTCAGGATTAGAAATACCAGATCTAGACCAGTAATACTGTCAGGATTAGAAATACCAGATCTAGACCAGTGACACTGTCAGGATTAGAAATACCAGATCTAGACCAGTCATACTGTCAGGATTAGAAATACCAGATCTAGACCAGTAATACTGTCAGGATTAGAAATACCAGATCTAGACCAGTGACACTGTCAGGATTAGAAATACCAGATCTAGACCAGTAATACTGTCAGGATTAGAAATACCAGATCTAGACCAGTAATACTGTCAGGATTAGAAATACCAGATCTAGACCAGTAATACTGTCAGGATTAGAAATACCAGATCTAGACCAGTAATACTGTCAGGATTAGAAATACCAGATCTAGACCAGTGACACTGTCAGGATTAGAAATACCAGATCTAGACCAGTAATACTGTCAGGATTAGAAATACCAGATCTGGACCAGTGACACTGTCAGGATTAGAAATACCAGATCTAGACCAGTAATACTGTCAGGATTAGAAATACCAGATCTAGACCAGTGACACTGTCAGGATTAGAAATACCAGATCTGGACCAGTAACACTGTCAGGATTAGAAATACCAGATCTAGACCAGTCATACTGTCAGGATTAGAAATACCAGATCTAGACCAGTAATACTGTCAGGATTAGAAATACCAGATCTAGACCAGTCATACTGTCAGGATTAGAAATACCAGATCTAGACCAGTAATACTGTCAGGATTAGAAATACCAGATCTAGACCAGTAATACTGTCAGGATTAGAAATACCAGATCTAGACCAGTAATACTGTCAGGATTAGAAATACCAGATCTAGACCAGTAATACTGTCAGGATTAGAAATACCAGATCTAGACCAGTAATACTGTCAGGATTAGAAATACCAGATCTCGACCAGTAATACTGTCAGGATTAGAAATACCAGATCTGGACCAGTAACACGGTCAGGATTAGAAATACCAGATCTAGACCAGTAATACTGTCAGGATTAGAAATACCAGATCTCGACCAGTTCGGAGACAAACTAGAGAAAGATGTGAGTTCAGGGCTTGGGCAGGGGGGATCCTTCGGGGAAGTTTGTCTCGGTGGGCGAGGGGAAGGGAGGGAAGTGACAGAGGCAGCTGAACGGACGGTCTCAATCTTAGTGACAAAGTCGTCCATGAGCCCCTCGGACTTGTCGTTGGAGGTGAGGGTGGAGGGGGCAGGGGAGAGGGGTTTAAGGAGATGGTTTGTGGTGGGGAAGAGAAGCCGGGGATTATCTTTGTATTCCTCGATCTTTAATCCAGATCTTATTTTTGCCGCCAATCTGCCGCCTGATCTATAAATAAATCCCTTTCAGAGAATTGAATTCGCTGCTGGGGGCGGGGACAGGAAGCTGTGCCCCTGGTTTCTGTGGGTGGGGCCACTGTTCAATCCGTGGGCCCCTCACTCCCTCACTCACTCACTCACTCCCTCCCTCCCTCCACTTCCCTATTTAAACAGCACTGAGTTCAGCTCCAAACAAAGCCCTGAAGCAGCCGATTGCTGCTGTTTTGCGGAGTGTCTGAGTCTCGGTGAATACACAGGGCGATGGAGATTGTTTCTTATCTCTGTGTCCTTCTGGCCTGTCTAACATGTGAGTGTCCCCGTCGCCTTATTCCCACTCAGTGCGGCTGATTATTCCCAGTCTCTTTGACCCGCGGTTTGTTCAATTGGTTTATTAAAGTGCGCTCTCTTTTATTTCTCTCTTTATTAACAGGCGTCCGGTCCGACATCGTGCTGACCCAGCCCGAGTCAGTGGTGAAAAAGCCCGGGGAGTCTCACAAACTCTCCTGTACAGTGAGTGGGTTCGATATCAGCAGCTACTACATGTCCTGGGTCAAACAGGTCCCCGGGAAGGGCCTGGAGTGGTTAGTTACTTATGGTGATCCGTCAGATATTGATTACGCGCCTGGAGTCCAAAACCGATTCACGCCTTCCGCTGACAGCAACACATTTTATCTACAAATGACCAATCTGAGAGCTGAGGACACCGCCATCTATTACTGTGCGAGAGACACAGTGAGAGGAACCAGGGCTGGGCTGCTGCAAGAACTCAGCGAGAGTCTCTGCACTCAGGGAATCAGTGAAAGGGGAGGATCGATCACTTGTCCTCAGTTATCACCACAGCTGGATCCTCCTCCTCGCTGTGTAGAGACCTGTGGCCCCCGGAAATGGGAGAGGTGAGACTCTGATTCCCCTCATCACCAACAGTAATACAATAACTCACTGCTAGTCTATATATCACTGGGAGTAATCGGTGTAATGATAACCTACCTGTAACTGTGAGTAATCCTATAACCCACTGATATTCCCCCTGAAACCAGAGCCAGAATCCCCCCCCTCACTGCACAAGGTCCGGTCGGGCTCCCCGCTCGATGTCACTTTTAATCGGCCCCGTCTCTCTCCCGATCTCCTTGGACACCAGTTCCGGGTGAAGTTGACAAAGCCTGAACTGGGAACCTCAGTCAGAGCCGATCTGTGCTCGGACGATTCACACCTCGAAACCGGGCGGCGCAGACCGAGCTGACCCAAACCGAGAGATCGCCCATAGGGCAGTGGGCTCAGTGTTTGGGGCCAATTCTCACTGGGCCCCATTGGCCGAAACTCAGCTCAGCACCAACATTTCCAAAACCACTCCCTGAGCTCGGACTCGATAAAGGAAAGTTTTCATCGAATGATCGAAATGGAGGGGAGGGGGTGGGGGGGAGAGGAGGGGGGAGGGGAGAGAGGAGGGGGGAGAGGGTGAGGGGGTAAGGGGAGGGGATGGAGGGGGAAGGGTGGTGGGAGGGACACTGCAACGGGCAATTTAAATCGCTGATCACACGGGGCTGCTGGACTCAGCGCTCGGGGGGAGGTATCCCCGATTCCGGGAAACTCCCAGTCATTCCGGGAGGGATGGGAACCCTGTGTGAGACTGGAGTCACCTATAGGCCAGACCAGGTTTCCTTCCCTAAAGGACATGAGTGAACCAGTTGGGGTTTTGAGGACAATCCGACAGTTTGAGGGTCACTTTTCCTGATCCCAGCTCTTTCTTTCCAGATGATGAAACCCAGGCCTCCGGATCACTGGTCCAGTGACAGATCCACGAAACCACCGCCCCCCAACCCATCGCCAGTGTGAATCAGAGAGCAGGTTAGTTCACTTGGAGCAGTGCAGTGTGGTTTAAATGTGAAGTGACTGGGCTCAGTGAGAGTGAAAGGGGTGGAGGTTAGTGTACGGGTGTGTATCACAGTGTCTATACAGTGGGTGGCACAGTGTGAGGAACGGGGACTCTCTCCATTCACAAACCTGCCTCACCACAACTGTTTAAATTGGACTCTTGGGGACAAATCACCGGCCTTCACCTCGTGTCCCGTGGATATAAATCAGCTCCTGATTAAATAATCTGGGAGGGCAAAGCAATTTTCTTTGAAGATGTTACTGAGAGATCGCAGTGCGACAAAGGACAGTGAAAGCTCCTTGTGGATTTTATCATCTCCCTTTAAAGTCCTGAAACCCCCCGAGTTTGCCACCTGGATGTGTGGGGGACACACGGATACAGACTGAGGAGGAGTTAATGAACCTACTGGCCGGTTGTTTGGTCCATTTTGTTTGGGGCTGGATCTTATGAGGGTGGTTTATGACATGGAGTGAAGCACTGTGATATACTGGGACCACAGTAGTATAGAGTGTGACAGAAACTCCCCCCGGGACAAGTGACCGTGTGTATCAGAGTCTGTGCCCATCGATTCCCCACTCGTGCATCCCAGAGTCAAATATCGAAACACTGACTCGGACTGTGGGAGGAAAATGTCGATTCCTGGGAAAATAGAAGACAAAAAGGGGTGGATTCTGTCCATCTGGAACGTGCAGGAGTTGGTATCTGCAGACAGGAAAAGTCCAAAAATACCTCATTTATTAATACACTTGGGAGAGGTTCAGGATGGAATTTGAGATCAAAATCCAGGAAGCAGCTGCTCCCAGGTTAAAAGAAGGTATATTTTGACCCCAGCCTGAGATTATTACATATCGTGGGCAAGTTAAGTTACTGCATTGGGTGAATGAGGAGAGGGAGCACAGTGTGACTATCTTGGCTACTGGGGGAAAGGAACCTTGCTGACAGTGACTTCAGGTAAGACAAACTTCTCAATTCCTTCCTTATCTGAGATTTATTTTCTGAATTTGCGTTATTATTAGTGAATTCGATAATTGAAGTGCAGTGTGTGATTCCCCTGAAATCAGTGAGATATTTACAACAATCTCATGAATCTCTCCGAGACGGGAGGATTTCTTTCGAGTCGAGAATCCCCCCCAGTGACTGTAGCTGAAATCTGATAACTGGATGGACTCTAAAGGGTTAAGATTTAACCCCACTGATCTCGAACGCATTTGCAATCGTTACCGCAGAGATCTATGAAATTAGGAGTTAGTTGGAGTCCAGGATATGTTTAATACGATCTCGATCCAGAGTATAATTTTCAGGACACTTGCGATGTTGGTTTGGGTTTTGGTCATTTGGAGTTTCGGAGATTGCAGGCGGTTTCGGATTTTGTTCTAATCTGAGTTAAAACACATTCTCCAACTGCGTTGTGATTTAACACTTGGTGTCACAGACACTTGTTTCCAGTTGGATGTTTTGCAGTTAAAAACATTGATGGGACGGCTTCTAGATGTTGAAAAATAAGTTCCATGTTTCACTTGATAAATGAGTGCTGATGGAAAGCAAGTAGTTTGTAGAGAGTGAGAAACGGGGAATTGTGTTTATTAAAAACTCCTCGGCCCAACAAGCTCACAGCAATAAACCAGCCACCTGTTGATCCAAACAGGAAACAGATTGCATGTGTAATAAGCTTAGATCTTGTTCACAAAGGATTTTATTGTGCCTTGACAATAGCTGTTTAATGATCACAAACTTCCAACAGAGTGTTTAGTTCATCTCCCCTCTGAAATCTCAGCTTGAACTGAAGCCACATTCAAGGGTTGAGGACTGTAAGGGTTTCTGTGCAGTTTAAACTGGTCCTCGGCAATAACAGCGATGGACCTGTTAATTGTCAACTTACTGCCATCAGATTTTTCTGTTCACTGTTTTAATAATTGGATTAAAACATTGGACGAGCCAATTCCATCCAAATGAATGAACTGGTTGATGGTGAAATCTCCCCATGAGTGCGAGTCCAATGGGTGGGAGTAAGATCCCTTATTGCAGTGTTAGTGCATCAAGGTTTAACACTGGGGTTCATTTCTCGAGGGATAGAATTGAAAAGCAGAGAAGTTATGTTCAACTTGTATCGAACCTTGGTTTGACCACACTTGGAGCACTGTGAACAGTTCTGGTCTCCACATTATAAAAAGGATGCAGAGGCACCAGTGAGGGTGCAAAAAAGATTCACTCGGATGATACCAGAACTGAGAGGTTCTACCTGTCAGGAAAGGCTGAATGGGCTCGGGCTTTTTTCTCGAGAAAAGAGAAGGCTGAGGGGTGACCTGATCGAGGTCTTTAAGATTATGAATGAGTTTGACAGGGTAGACGTGGAGAAGATATTTCCACTTGTGGGGGAGAACAGAACTTGGGGCCATAAATATAAAATAGTCACTAATAAATCCAATCGGGAATTCAGGAGAAACCTCTTTCCCCAGAGAGTGGTGAGAATGTGGAACTCGCTCCCACAAGGAGTAGTTGAGGTGAATAGTGTAGATGGATTTAAGGGGAAGCTCGATAAACACACGAGGGAGAAAGGAATAGAAGGACATGCTGATAGGGTGAGATGAAGTCGGGAGGGAGGACGCCCGTGTGGACCATCAACACCAGCATGGACCTGTTGGGCCGAATGGCCTGTTTCTGTGCTGTACGGTCTTTGTAAGGAGGTCAATGATGGCTTCAATATGTCACCCAGAGGAATCGCACCCAAATAGACAAACACTTTCCAAATAGCACACAGTCGAGTTTGATTCCACCTCGTGTATCTGTCTGGACTCGGAGTGTTTGGTTCTAACACGGACTGTGCAGTGGGGAACATCACACATTACAGAGCACAAACACTTCCAAGAAGTTAATTTAACTGGAGTGAAACACCTCAGTCTGTGAGCTTCCAATTCACATCCTTCTTTGTGAGAAAGACTTTGAAAATTGGACACCCAAATATGTCGTGTGCCCGGGTGATTGAGACTCGTTTGTCACGGTGGTTATTGTCAAGTATCTTGTCTGAATTTGCTCACGGATTGGGTTCTCCCTCCTTTCTTCATTTCTTTCTTTCTTCCTTTCTTTTCTTGTCTTTATAGCCTCCTTTCTTTCTTCCCTCCTTCTTACCTTCCCTTCTTTAATTTCTTTTCTTTCTCCCTCTCTCTCTCTCTTGCTCTCTTTCTTTCTCGCTGTTTTCTCTCTCTCTCTCTCCATCTCTCTCTCTCTCCGTCTCTCTCTCTCTCTCCCTCTCTCTCTCTGCATTTCCCTCTCTCTCTCTGCGTTTCTCTCTCTCTCTCTCTCTTCCCGTCTCTCTCTCTTCCCGTCTCTCTCTCTTTCCATCTCTCTCTCTTTCCGTCTCTCTCTCTCTGTCTCTATCTCCATGTCTTTCTCTCTCTTCATGTCTTTCTCTCTCTCTCTCTGTCTCTCTCTCTAATTCTGTCTCTCTCTCTTTCTCTCCATCCATCTCTCTCTTGGTGTCTCTCTCTCCTTCTCTCTCTGTCTCCATCTCTCAATCTCCCTCTCTCCGTCTCCCTCCCTCGGTCCGTCTCTCTCCCTCTCTCTGTCACTCTCCGTCTCTCTCTCTCTCTCTCTCTCCCCGTCTCTCTCTCTCTCTCTGTCTCTCTCTCAGTTTCTCTCTCGATCTCTCTCTCCCTCTCTCTCTCCTCTCTGTGTCTCTCAGTTTCTCTCTCTCTCTCACACTCTCCGTCTCTCTCACTCTCCATCTCTCTCTCTCTCTCGTGGCATCTCTCTCTCTCTCTCTGTCCCTGTCTCTCCATCTCTCTCTCTGTCTCTCTCTTTCTCTCTCTCTCTCTCTCTCTCTCCGTCTCTCTCTTTCTCTCTCTCTCTCTCTCTCCGTCTCTCTCTATCTCTCTCTCTCTCTCCATCTCTCTCTCTCCGCCTCTCTCTCTCTCTCCGTCTCTCTCTCTCTCCATCTCTCTCCCTCTCTCCGTCTCTCTCGCTCCCTCTCCCGTCTCTCTCTCTCTCTCTCTCCGTCTCTCTCTCTCTCTCTTCGTCTCTCTCTCTCTCTCTCCGTCTCTCTCTTTCTCCGTCTCTCTCCCTCTCTCCGTCTCTCTCTCCCTCTCTCCGTCTCTCTCGCTCCCTCTCTCTCTCTCTCTCTCCGTCTCTCTCTCTCTCTCTCCGTCTCTCTCTCTCTCTCTCCGTTTCTCTCCCTCTCTCTCTCTCTCGCTCTCTCTCTCTTTCTCTCTCTCCGTCTCTCTCTCTCTCTCCATCTCTCTATCATACAAGTTTGATCGATCAGTCCTACAACCTATCAATCAGGGTAAAGATTGAAGAGTTCTGGAGAGATGTTGAAAGAACCAGTTCAGTGTGAGGTTGTGTCCTGTGCTCCATTAACAGAGGGGTAGAGCAGGATGCCTGTACTGGACTGTAATGTACTGTATGAGGCCCATCCCGGTGCAATGCCCGGCCTCGGTCAGCATTGAATGGATATTTAAAATATCTCGCCATTAATTGGTTGGATTAAGGAAGTTTCAGGTTTTTTTTAAGGGGGGAGGTTGTTTTTAAAATTCGAAATGGAATTTGATAAAACAGGTGTCGGGTATCAGGGAGCAAATTAAAAGCAGAAGAGAATTTCACGCATTCGGGAAGGGAGGGGAGGGAATTGGTTTTGGGCGGTTTTGTAAAATGGCCCATCAAACACTCCCAGGGCAGGTACAGCACGGGTTAGATACAGAGTAAAGCTCCCTCTACACTGTCCCATCAAACACTCCCAGGACAGGTACAGGGTTAGATACAGAGTAAAGCTCCCTCTACACTGTCCCATCAAACACTCCCAGGGCAGGTACAGCACGGGTTAGATACAGAGTAAAGCTCCCTCTACACTGTCCCATCAAACACTCCCAGGGCAGGTACAGCACGGGTTAGATACAGAGTAAAGCTCCCTCTACACTGTCCCATCAAACACTCCCAGGGCAGGTACAGCACGGGTTAGATACAGAGTAAAGCTCCCTCTACACTGTCCCATCAAACACTCCCAGGACAGGTACAGCACGGGTTAGATACAGAGTAAAGCTCCCTCTACACTGTCCCGTCAAACACTCCCAGGGCAGGTACAGCACGGGTTAGATACAGAGTAAAGCTCCCTCTACACTGTCCCATCAAACACTCCCAGGGCAGGTACAGCACGGGTTAGATACAGAGTAAAGCTCCCTCTACACTGTCCCATCAAACACTCCCAGGGCAGGTACAGCACGGGTGAGATACAGAGTAAAGCTCCCTCTACACTGTCCCGTCAAACACTCCCAGGGCAGGTACAGGGTTAGATACAGAGTAAAGCTCCCTCTACACTGTCCCATCAAACACTCCCAGGGCAGGTACAGCACGGGTGAGATACAGAGTAAAGCTCCCTCTACACTGTCCCATCAAACACTCCCAGGGGCAGGTACAGCACGGGTGAGATACAGAGTAAAGCTCCCTCTACACTGTCCCATCAAACACTCCCAGGGCAGGTACAGCACGGGTTAGATACAGAGTAAAGCTCCCTCTACACTGTCCCATCAAACACTCCCAGGGCAGGTACAGCACGGGTGAGATACAGAGTAAAGCTCCCTCTACACTGTCCCATCAAACACTCCCAGGGCAGGTACAGCACGGGTGAGATACAGAGTAAAGCTCCCTCTACACTGTCCCATCAAACACTCCCAGGGCAGGTACAGCACGGGTTAGATACAGAGTAAAGCTCCTTCTACACTGTCCCATCAAACACTCCCAGGGCAGGTACAGCACGGGTGAGATACAGAGTAAAGCTCCCTCTACACTCTCCCATCAAACACTCCCAGCTCAGTTACTTTGAACACATGTCGTTCTTTCGATGTTAAAGCAAATTGCTGCAGTTTGATTCGAAAACAGAAACACAAAACAAATAGACAGTTTAACCAAGAGCGTTCTCTGGGGTCCTAATTGTGGGAGTCTGCTCGTCAGTTATTATCTCTGAAAGAAATACAAGCTTTGCTGAATTTAAATATTCGGTGACGCTCAGCGACTGAATAAATGTTTCCTTCATTTTGAAGTCAGTGACTGGTCCGGGTTTCGATTCTGAGCCAAATTACTTTCCGTTCCTGATGTGTTCTCGAGCTTTACTTTCCTAATGAGCTGCTCGTTCTTAGTTCAGCAGACAAGGAAGTGCGGGACCAATTCCATGTCGTCCTTTATTGTCCCACTGGCTAAGATTTCAAATCTCCTTTGTTATTATATTAACCAGGATTGGTTGTCGTGCATTAAAAGTGGTTGTGAGAGAAAGGTCTTGCATTTATATAGCGCCTTTCATGACCTCAGGACGTCCCAGGGTGCTTTACAGCCTGTGAAGGACTTGTTGAAGTGCAGTCACTGTTAGAATGTAGGGAACGCTGCAGCTAATTTGTGCACAGCAAGATCCCACAAACAGCAATGTGGTAATGACCAGATAATCTGTGCTTTAGTGATGTTGGTTGAAGGATAAATATTGGGCGGGACACCGAGGAGAACTCCCCTGCTCCTCCTCCAATAGTGCAGTGAGACCTTTCACATCCACCTGAGAGGGGCAGACGGGGCCTCGGTTTAACGTCTCATCCGAAAGACGGCACCTCCGACAATGCAGCACTCCCTCACCGTTCCCTGTCCCCTATTTCAGTGGATGCAGTAACCCATTAATTAGTGAACAAAGTGATTTGATACCAGTGGGGGAGCTCATTAATACCCCACTGGTAAAAATAACGAGCTCATTAATAGCTTCCAGGCTCCCAGTCTTCCCGTATCCAGCTATATTTTCCCCATTTCCACTGCCTCCTTTTCCTGTACAACAGGCAAACTTGAGGGGAATTCTCAGGAGAACCTTTTCCAGAAAATAACATTTGGGGAGAGAGTCTCCGAGTAATTTGGGGACATGAGGTGCGGGAAGTGGAACAGGGCTCGGGAGGAACAGGTGACTTTGGACCAATGGCTCCCCAAAGCTCTCCACCACTGGGGGTTTTCCTCACCTCATGTCTGGGTCTGTTGGAGACTAATTGATGGAGATCGATTGCTCTGATTAGTCAACAACTCCATTATCCTCGTATCACACGGCGACCAGGGTGGGAGAAGGGGAACCAGACGGCCCTTGGTCTTTCTCGGTCCACCAATTCCCATGTCCCTAAGCCGCTCATATCAATGACAAATAGCAAGATTCCCAAGACCGCCGACTGGATCTCCCCTTCATGAGTCACTTCAAACCCTGAGAAGCCGTCAGTGGATACTGGGTGTTCCCAGATTGTGTATCAGGCACCGTATCTTCTGGTTTCTGTTCTGTGACACTTTCCCTAAAGTACGGATTGGTTTGTGTGTCTGATTAACAGAAGCTGTATCGCCAAGGGCCAGAATTAGATGAGTGATTTACTGCTCCGACACCGTCAGTTTTAGCCTGTGTAATCGAAAAGAATAAGGAGAGAGAAAGAGAGAATTCCTCTCTCCCGCCCTCCTTTCTATCCCCGTCAATCACGCGCATTAACCCAATAGTGCAGTTTTTTTATGGAACGATGAACATTGGTCACTGAAAAAACGGATTCTTCAAAATGCAACTGGAAATAGTCACTTTTTTTACACATTGTTATTTGCAGCTTTCTGTATTTTCCAGTTTTATCCCAAAAAACAAGATTTCAACAATCCTGCACAACTTGGAAATCTCTCTCCATCTCTATCTCTCCCTCTCCATCTCTCCCTGTCTCTCTCTGTTACTCTCACTCCATCTCTATCTCTCCCTGTCTCTCTCTGTTACTCTCTCTCCATCTCGATCTCTCCCTGTCTCTCTCTGTTACTCTCTCTCCATCTCAATCTCTCCCTGTCTCTCTCTGTTGCTCTCTCTCCATCTCTATCTCTATCTCTCCCCATCTCTCTCTTACTCTCTCTCCATCTCCATCTCTCCCCATCTCTCTCTGTTACTCTCGCTCCATCTCTATCTCTCCCCATCTCTCTCTGTTACTCTCTCTCCATCTCCATCTCTCCCCATCTCTCTCTGTTACTCTCTCTCCATCTTTATCTCTCCCTGTCACTCTCTCTCCATCTCTATCTCTCCCTGTCTCTCTCTCTTACTCTCTCTCCATCTCCATCACTCCCTTTCTCTCTCTGTTACTCTCCCTCCATCTTTATCTCTCCCTTTCTCTCTCTGTTACCTCACTCCATCTCTATCTCTCCCCATCTTTCTCTGTTGCTCTCTTTCATCTCTATCTCTCCCTGTCTCTCTCTCCATCTCTATCTCTCCCTGTCTCTCTCTCTTACTCTCTCTCCATCTCTATCTCTCCCTCTCCATCTCTCCCTTTCTCTCTCTGTTACTCTCACTCCATCTCTATCTCTCCCTGTCTCTCTCTGTTGCTCTCTCTCCATCTCTATCTCTATCTCTCCCCATCTCTCTCTTACGCTCCCTCCATCTCGATCTCTCCCTTTCTCTCTCTGTTACTCTCTCTCCATCTCCATCTCTCTCCATCTCTCTCTGTTACTCTCTCTCCATCTCTATCTCTCCCCATCTCTCTCTGTTACTCTCTCTCCATGTCTATCTCTCCCTGTCACTCTCTCTCCATCTCTATCTCTCTCTGTCTCTCTCTCTTACTCTCTCTCCATCTCTATCTCTCCCTTTCTCTCTCTGTTACTCTCCCTCCATCTTTATTTCTCCCTTTCTCTCTCTGTTCCCTCACTCCATCTCTATCTCTCCCCATCTTTCTCTGTTACTCTCTTTCCATCTCTAGCTCTCCCTGTCTCTCTCTCCATCTCTATCTCTCCCGGTCTCTCTCTTACTCTCTCTCCATCTTTATCTCTCCCTTTCTCTCTATGTTACTCTCTCTCCATCTCTATCTCTCCCTTTCTCTCTCTGTTACTCTCTCTCCATCTTTATCTCTCCCTGTCTCTCTCTCCATCTCTATCTCTCCCTGTCTCTCTCTGTTACTCTCTCACCATCTCTATCTCTCCCTTTCTCTCTCTGTTACTCTCTCTCCATCTCTATCCTGCCCAATCTCCACACTTGCTCCTTAGTTTTCCAGCGAGATCCCCGGTCAAAATCTGGGGAATTGAACGTTCTGTGATGAACATTGTGTCATTGTTCATATCTCTCTGTCGGGTCAAACTATTGCCCTTCCAATCCTCGCCTTGTGTCTGAGTTCAGTAACAACAGCCATTAATTGCCTTCTTGCTTTCCTGTCCTTGACCTCATCTCGTTGCACCTCCACCACCTCAGCTCACATTTTCTTTCTAATTCCTTAGGCCAGTGTGGCCGCCATTTATTTCCCACCTCCAGTTGCCCTGAGGGGGGATTAAGAGTCAGCCATGTGGTGTGTGGGACTGGAGTCACGTGTAGGCCCAGACCAGGGAGGGGCGGCAGATTCCCTTCCCTCAAGAACTTTAATGAACCAGTTGGGTTTTTTTTACCAGGTCATTTTATCTGGTGCCAGCCCAGAAATCACCAGATTTAATGGCCTCGATTTCCCAACTTGCCGTGGTGGGATTTGAACTCGTAACCTCTTCCACAATGTATCTCTACGGGTCCTATTTGCCCTCTTACCCAGATTACCATTCCCACCAGGTTATGCCTGTCACTTGTGTGAGACTCTCTGGGATTTCAATCTCCCGATCAATGTCACCCCAAAACAAGTCTCCGTTATTCGAATAACTTGGTGCCAAATCCTTCCATTTCTGTAAACTCCTGTCATCTGGTGCTAACAGTTATATGGGAAACATTAATTGGTTTCGGGAGGGCAGACAGGGCCTCGGTTTAACGTCTCACCCGAAAGACGGCACCTCCGACAGTGCAGCACTCCCTCAGCAGTGGAATGGAGTGTCGGCCTAGATTATGCGCTCAAGACTTCAAAACATAAGCCCCTTGCGTAGCAGTGTAATCGTTTTCGGAAATGGCTGGTTTTATACAGAACAAAATCCCTCCTGCTGCGGACGCCTGTAATGTATTTGTTGACTGGACTTATCCGTCTGCACCTATTTACCTTTCAGATGTCCAGTCCGCACCCTCCGTCTACATCGCCAACCCTTACTGCGGCACGAGCTCCGACCAAGATGAGATCAGCCTCCTGTGTCTGGTCAAGGACTTTCGGCCCGAGAGCATCAGTCAGATATGGTCCACTGACAGTGGAGACATCTCCACCGGAATCAAGAAATATCCGGCAGCCTTGGGGCAAAACATGAAGTACACAATGAGCGTTGTGCTCAAAGTCTCTGCCTCAGATTGGAAAACCAAAAGTTTCTACGCTTGCAAGGCGGGATTCAAGCCGGACGAGATGGTGGAAGCTCAGATCATCCCCAAAAAACCTGAACCGAAACGTGAGTACAAGATATTATTTACCATTTAAAACTGCACTGGTGTCGGGGTGAAATTGGACAAGGAAACTTCGAATCATAGAACGGTTACATCACAGAAGGAGGCCATTCGGCCCGTCGAGCCCGTGCCAGCTCTTTGTAAGAGCGATCCAGTTAGTCCCACTCTCCCCCGCTCTTTCCCCGGAGCCCTGCTAATTTTTTCCCTTCAAGTATTTATCCAGTTCCTTTTTGAAAGCCACGATTAAATCCACCTTCTCTGTCAGGCAGCGCATTCCAGATCAGAACCACTCGCTGCCTCAAAAAGATTTTCCCCACGTCCCCTTTGGTTCTTTTGCCGATCACCTTAAATCTGCGTCCTCTGGTTACCGACCCTCCCGCCGATGGGAACAGTTTTCTCTTTATTTACTTTATCCGAACCCTTCATGATTTTGAACACCTCTCTCAAATCTCCCCTTGACCTTCTCTGCTCCAAGGAGAACAACCCCAGTTTCTCCGGTCTCTCCACGTAATTTCCCCCCAACCAATGTCACAGGTCGTTGCACGATAGAACCTGCCTGAATTCTCGTGCCCATATATTCTATCCCTGTCGGCCAGCGGTGCTGATGGGAATGAAATAAAGGACAACGAGAAATCACGTGAGATTGGACACGGGCGGGGAACGCAAAATCGGCGGGATCGCATTTGCCGCCCGTTATACGACACGCCCGATAATCAGTTCCATTAAAGTCAATGGGACTGAGTATCGAGGGGAGAGGATGACGGGGTTCCAACTTGGGGAATGGAGTCCACCTTCACTGTGGCCAAAACAATCTCCTCATCTGAAATATTCCAATGTCTTCCAGCTCAAGCTCCAAAGCTCATCTCCCTTGTTCCATCCCTGGAGGTTGTCTACAATCAAACCACTGCTGTCCTGGGCTGTGTAATATCGGAATTCTATCCCGACGCTGTGAAGGTTTCCTGGAGGAAAGCCGGAGTGCAGCAAGAGGCTGTTGTTCTCCCTTCAAACACGAGAAAAGACGGTGACTTCGAAACGGTCACTTTCCTGACGGTGCCGACGGTGGAATGGACCGAAAGGGATGTCTACACTTGTGAAGTGACCCACGCACCTTCGAACTTCAATGGGAGGATCAGCATGTGGTATCGAGGGGGTAAGTGGTGTCTGAGGGGGAAAAGGACGTCCTGTGGGGAATTCCACCTTATATTAACTTAATGTGCTGACCCCTGGCCTTCAATCTGTTAACCACTGTCCCTAATATCCACCTCGTTGGGAGAGGCGAGATTTTCAGTCTTGTGTGTTTTGATATTGAACCGACATTTAAAAGGGGGTAAATTTAACCTGACGCACGGGGCGGGGAAACTGCCTGGATTGGGTCGACCCCCCCCTCTCCCCGATTTACCCCCTTGCCCGATTTTACTCTCCGCTCCCCCCGTCTCCCTCGGGAGCCTGTTCCATAGATTGACCACTCACTCACTGAAATATTGGTTCCCAATTGACCCTCCCCGTGCCCTCCCGCTCCCCCCACTTCGAGCGCAGGCCGTGTCCTCTGGTTCTACTGTTCTGGACACGGTGAAACAGCTTGTCGTGGTCTCCACGATCGAGAGACTTTCGCAGCCGAAAAACTCAGGACGGAGCAGAGTTCAGGGGCCCGTGTGGAGCTCCCACTTTCCCAGCACAGGGGAGGGGGGAGATGAGAATGTTTAACACTTAAATCTGCAACTCTTCCATTTCCAGGTGGGAACTCCACTTGTTCTTGTTCTGGGTGTATGCCGAGATTCATCCAACAGACTCAGCTTAATATGATGCTCGCCGATGGGACCGAGCGCGAATATCAATGTCGCCATCAAATGTGCACAATAAAATGATTGGTTGTGAATTGAATTGGCCGTTGGATTTCATTACAAACCCGTTTGGGGGGTTCAAATCCTGCCCAGGGTGTCCGTGGGGATGAAAGTGTATCGGAGAGCCAGCATCTTTGTCGGAGATGCGGAGAGAGGGGGGAAAGTGTTTCTTTTTAATTCCCCCCCCCCGCACGGGGTAAACAGAATTAACCTCCTGTCACTCAATATCAGCATTTTACAATAATAAGGGGAATTCACCCGACCCTGTGAGGTTTTATGATGGGAGACCACCCATTACCCGGGACTGTTAAACCTCGAGACTCGGTCACCAATGTAGGGCTGGGCTGAGCACCTTACAAAAACTGCAATAATTAATGTCAGCAGAGTGTAGATTAAATGTAAATTTACAAATCATTGACTGTAAACGGTGTATATTAAACCTAAGTTTACAAATCATTGACTATAAACGGTGTATATTAAACCAAAGTTCACAAATCATTGACTGTAAACGGTGTATATTAAACCAAAGTTCACAAATCAATGACTATAAACGGTGTATATTAAACCAAAGTTCACAAATCATTGACTGTAAACGGTGTATATTAAACCAAAGTTTACAAATCATTGACTATAAACGGTGTATATTAAACCAAAGTTTACAAATCATTGACGATAAATGGTGTATATTAAACCAAAGTTTACAAATCATTGACTATAAACGGTGTATATTAAACCAAAGTTTACAGATCATTGACTATAAACGGTGTATATTAAACCAAAGTTCACAAATCATTGACTATAAACGGTGTATATTAAACCTAAGTTTACAAATCATTGACTGGATACGGTGAGAAGCTTTAATGTGACCAATCCCAAATTTTGGAAGGAAGTTGCTGACCATTTTGTTCAAACAGAAGGGGGAGATAACATCTTAATTTAATAAAAGACACGGTCCTCTCAGGCAGACACGGTCTGCTGAACATCGGCTCCAACTGCAGACGGAGCAATTGATTCGAGATGTTCATTAAAGGTTTTGATCCTGACACAAAGATAGTCGTCCCTCCCCAAGTGTTAACTTCACATTATATCACGGTAGAACAGCTGCTGTGGACCAAAGCAGACAGCTTAGTTGTGATTTGCACAGTGAGTGTGTGTGTTAATCGTGCACTGAACACACGGAGAGCTGTGGGATCTCTGACGTGAGGTTGGTCCTTTGGGAGACGAGTGACAATGGAGATAATGGGTGAAGAATTCGATAAATCCTCCTCTTCCTCGTCCAATGACTCAGGGACATGAAACGGGGAGGAAGTACAGGTTATGGAGAAAAGATCCCCAACCAGTAGCAAGAGGGGGGACCTTCTGTCACCTCCTCTGATTCATGGGTTGCTCTGCCGTTACAAACTAACGTTCTTCCTTGACAGGGAGTCATGAACAACAACACCCTGCATTTATATAGCGCCTTTAATGGAGCAAAACGTCCCAAGGGGCTTCACAGGAGCGTAATCAGACAGAAATTGACATTGAGCCAAAGAAGGAGATATTAGGACAGGTGACCTAAAGCTTGGTCAAAGGGGCAGGTTTTAAGGAGGGTCTTAAAGGACGAGAGAGAGGAGGCAAATCATTGAGGTTTAGGGAGGGAATTCCAGAGATTAGGGCCTAGACGGCTGAAGGCACGGCCGCCAATAGTGGGGCGGAGGGAGTGGGCCATGTCCAAAAGCCCAGAGTTGGAGGAAGGCAGAGATCTCGGAGGGTTGTAGGGCTGGAGAAGGTCACAGAGATCGGGAGGCGGGGGGCGAGGCCATGGAGGGGGGATTGGAACAGGAGGAAAGAATTTTAAAATTGAGGCATCCGGGGCTCACTCCGAGTGGAGAAGAGGGGTCCTCATTGACTCAGTGTGCTCAGTGTCACAAATCAATCCACAGCTCACACCAGGTGTCTGAGCAAACAAGCTTTTATCCAATTGTTTCTTTTGCTAACCAGTCTGCATCTCTCTCTCGCTCCATCCCACAAACCTGAGATTGCATTTTATTAACATCACTGGAACTAAATGTCGCTCAGCCCCGCAACTCAATCGCAGTCCCCATTGTGGATCCAGTGGGCACGGTTACGGGAAACGCATTAAAATCGCATCCCGGCAGTTCTTGATGCTTTGATGATGTTTTCTCGGTCAAAACATGCAAACCAAGAAATGCAAGATATATTTTAAACAACCCTGGGATTTGCTAATGTTCGATTTGCTGCAAATTTAGCTCCAGTACAGTTTGATCCAATAACAGCCCAAGATATTACAGGTTAAAAAGGACTCAGGTTAAAACTGTTTACAGTCACTTCTGTCTTGACCTTCCATCACTGATCACCAATAGAAAAGGCTCTCCTAAAATTCTGAAGCCCCTTGACACCAGATATTGTCCATTCTTCTGAAGGTTTCCCCTTTCTCATTCCCAGGAATGTCTGTCTTTATCCGAAATCCTTCTATTGAAGAGGTTTGGATCAACAACACTGCTACCCTGGTGTGCGAGGTGGTCTGTGCCGATCCGAGCCAGGTCCAGATCTCCTGGGAGGTGAACGGGAAGGAGAGAAGTGAAGGGATTGTGACCCAGGGGCCGAGAGAGGAAGGGTCCCAACGCACGGTCGTCAGCCGACTCCGAACCAGCGCGATGGAGTGGGCCAGTGGGGTAGAGTACGTGTGCTCTGCCCAAGGTCCTTCCTCATCCTCGCCCGTGTCCAAACGGACAAGAAGTGCAAAAGGTGGGCAAGAGATCAGAAATTAAAGGCCTGCCTTTGATAACCTTGAGGGGAAAGAGTTTAACACTTTCTTTGTTTGCCCGTCTGTTCCAGTCGAGCCCAAGAGTCCCACGGTCAGACTGCTGCCTCCACCAGCCCAAGAGACCAAGAGTAAGAACACGGCCACACTCGAGTGTATGATCACGGGATTCTACCCGGACCTCATACACGTCTCCTGGGAGAAAGACGGCTCCCCGATCTCCTCCAACACCAGCGCTGCACCCACCGCCCTGGAACAGGCGAGGACTTTCAGCGCCAGGCACTACCTGACCGTGAGTACAGAGGAGTGGAAGAAAGGCTCAGTCTTCACCTGTACAGTGTCTCATCCACCCACCAACTCCACCACCAGCCAGGAGGTGAAGGACGTTCAAGGTAAGGTCCTGGGCCTGACTCCAATATTGACATCCTTTGTCCCCACTGCTATAAACTCCACTCGGACCAGACAAGTTCAACACTGACGCCATAGATATGGGAACGTAGTGGTTAATGTGACGGGACTAGTAATCCAGAGGCCTGGGCTAAGAAGGAAAGAAACACTTGCATTTATGTAGCGCCTTTCACAACCTCAGGACGTCCCAAAGCGCTTTGCAGCCAATGAAGTACTTTCTTTTAGTCAATGTTGTAATGTAGGGAACGCGGGAGCCAATTTGCGCACAGCAAGATCCCACAAACAGCAACGTGATAATGACCAGATCATCTGTTTTAGTGCTGTTGGTTGAGGGATAAATATTGGCCCCAGAACACCAGGGAGAACTCCCCAGCTCTTCTTCGAAATAGTGCCATGGGATCTTTTCGATCCACCTGAGAGGGGCGGACGGGGCCTGGGTTTAATGTCTCAGCCGAGAGACGGCACCTCCGACAGTGCAGCACTCCCTCAGTACTGACCGGGGATTGTCGGCCTGGGTTATGGGCTCAAGTCTCTGGAGTGGGGCTCTGGGCCCACAACCTTCTGACCACAGAGGCGAGGGTCCGACCCACTGAGCCAAGGCTGACACTTACAGTTAATAATCCACAGAACTGAGTTCAAATCCCACCAGGGCAGTTGGAGAATTTGAAATCAGTTTGAAAAGTGAAAACTGGAAATGAAAAGTTGGTCTCAGTAAAAGTGAGCGTGAACCAGGAAAAACCCAACTGGTTCGTTAACGTCCCTTTGGGGAAGGAAACCTGCCGTCCTTCCCCTGTCTGGCCTACACGTGACTCCCGTCTCACACCAAAGTGGTCGACTCTTAATTGCCCTCTGAAGGGGCCCAGCAAGCCACTCAGTTGTATCTCTGGAGATGAGCAAGACATGGCGGCCTTGCCAGCGACGCCCACATCCCATGAGGGAATCATGAAATAATAATGATAATATTTCTCCCAGATCAATGTTTGGACACCGGCATCTCAGTCACCTTAAGCAAACCTTCCTTCGAAGAGATCTGGAGGAACAGGACGGCAACCATTATTTGTGAGGTGCTTCACGGTGATTTAGAGGGGGTGAGGGTAACCTGGCAGGTGGACGGAAAGGAGCGAGAAGATGGGGTGAAGACTCAGGGGCCCGAGAGGAATGGAGATAAAGAAAGGATCTCCAGCAGACTGACGGTCCCCGCCGCAGAGTGGGAGAGTGGGGTCGAGTATTTGTGTTTGGTGGAGGACGAGAGTTTGCCAACGCCGGAGAAGAGGGCGATCAAGAAGATGCAAGGTAGGTGTGGACAGAGCTCGGTGTGAGTCTGATCTTAGCAAATGAAGGGATTTATTACCGTCTGGGGGGAAGCTGTCTAGCACAGGGGAGTGATTTATTACTGTCGAGGGGGAAGCTGTCTAGTACAGGGGAGTGATTTATTACTGTCTCGGGGGGAAGCTGTCTCGTACAGTGGAGTGATTTATTACTGTCTAGGGGGAAGCTGTCTAGTACAGGGGAGTGATTTATTACTGTCTAGGGGGAAGCTGTCTAGTACAGGGGAGTGATTTATTACTGTCTGGGGGGAAGCTGTCTAGTACAGGGGAGTGATTTATTACTGTCTGGGGGGAAGCTGTCTCGTACAGGGGAGTGATTTATTACTGTCTCGAGGGAAGCTGTCTATTACAGGGGAGTGATTTATTACTGTCTCGAGGGAAGCTGTCTAGTACAGGGGAGTGATTTATTACTGTCGAGGGGGAAGCTGTCTATTACAGGGGAGTGATTTATTACTGTCTCGGGGGAAGCTGTCTAGTACAGGGGAGTGATTTATTACTGTCTCGAGGGAAGCTGTCTAGTACAGGGGAGTGATTTATTACTGTCGAGGGGGAAGCTGTCTCGTACAGGGGAGTGATTTATTACTGTCTCGAGGGAAGCTGTCTATTACAGGGGAGTGATTTATTACTGTCTCGAGGGAAGCTGTCTAGTACAGAGGAGTGATTTATTACTGTCTAGGGGGAAGCTGTCTAGTACAGGGGAGTGATTTATTACTGTCTGGGGGGAAGCTGTCTAGTACAGGGGAGTGATTTATTACTGTCTCGAGGGAAGCTGTCTATTACAGGGGAGTGATTTATTACTGTCTCGAGGGAAGCTGTCTAGTACAGGGGAGTGATTTATTACTGTCGAGGGGGAAGCTGTCTAGTACAGGGGAGTGATTTATTACTGTCTGGGGGGAAGCTGTCTAGTACAGGGGAGTGATTTATTACTGTCTGGGGGGAAGCTGTCTGGAACAGGGGAGTGATTTATTACTGTCGAGGGGGAAGCTGTCTAGTACAGGGGAGTGATTTATTACTGTCTGGGGGGAAGCTGTCTAGTACAGGGGAGTGATTTATTACTGTCTAGGGGGAAGCTGTCTAGTACAGGGGAGTGATTTATTACTGTCTCGAGGGAAGCTGTCGAGTACAGGGGAGTGATTTATTACTGTCGAGGGGGAAGCTGTCTAGTACAGGGGAGTGATTTATTACTGTCGAGGGGGAAGCTGTCTAGTACAGGGGAGTGATTTATTACTGTCTAGGGGGAAGCTGTCTAGTACAGGGGAGTGATTTATTACTGTCTGGGGGGAAGCTGTCTCGTACAGGGGAGTGATTTATTACTGTCTAGGGGGAAGCTGTCTAGTACAGGGGAGTGATTTATTACCGTCTGACAGTGGGAAATGGATTTACCTCTGGTGTTTCTCGCAGAATCAGACGGCACAGAAGGAGGCCACTCGGCCCATCGTGCCTGTGCCGGCTCTTTGAAAGAACTTTCCAATTAATCCCACTCCCCCGCTCTTTGCCCAGAGCCCTGCAAATTTTCTCCTTTTTAAATATTGATCCAATTCCCATTTGAAAGTTATTATTGAATCTCCTCCCACCGCCCTTTCAGGCAGTGAATTCCAGATTGGAACAACTCACTGCGTCAAAAATTCTCCTCATCTCCCCCTCTGGTTCTTTCACCAATTCTCTTCAATCTGTGTCCTCTGGTTCCCGACCCTCCTGTCACTGGAAACAGTTTCTCCTGATTTACTCTCTCAAAACCCCCCATGATTTCGAACCCCGCTATTAAATCTATCATTGGAAGAGCAGCCCGTCCCCTTAACCAGTCGGACTCTCTTTCTGCAGAGTTCCAGTTGTTCACTGGCTCCAGATGTTTAAACGGGACACACTAACCTCACTGGAGGTTATAAAATCAGCAAGATTGAAGATTCCTCCTCTCCCTCCCCCCAACAATAAACAAACGGAGAAATGCCTTTAGTTTCCGAGATAGACGGGGGTCTCTGGGGATGTAAAAGGTGCCCAGGGTCTGTGTAAGAGTAGAACGTCTCAGGTAAATCCAGGATGGGTGAAAGTCTCAGTCTAACCAAGGTTGTCTCTGTTTCCAGTGGACGCGCAGACTCGCCCTCAAGTCTACATCCTCCCCCCTTCACCGGACGAGATGGAGACGGATCAGACGGCGACCCTGGTGTGTCTGGTCACCCGATTCTCCCCCGCAGAGATCTACGTGGCCTGGATGGCCAACGACACCCTTCTGAAGTCGGGCTTCGTGAACCAGCCGGTGACCGAGGACGGCGGAAGGGGCTGGAACTCGGCGGGCAGCCGGTTGACGGTCCCCGCAGAGGAGTGGAACAGCAGCACCACTTTCTCCTGTGTGGTGGGACACGAGTCGCTCACAACCAATCTGTTCAGAAGCATCAATAAATCTCACAGCAAACCCACCCTGGTGAACATCTCACTTGTTCTAGCCGATAGCTTGAAATCCTGTTTCTAACATCGAATGATTCAATGAGTGACCTTCAGATAGAAAATAATCCCTGTAAATGTACCGTTAACCCCACCCGGGGGGTCTTGTGCTCACTATCAAATCTCCCTTTTGGTAACAGAACACTTAAAACGTCATCAAAATCAGACCTTGTTCAGTAATTGAGAAAAATATCGAAATGATCGAATCAGGACACAAACATTATTGGCTCCAAGTCTCACAAGGTCTGGACTCCCTCCTGAAAACCTTTTTTGTGCCTCGTTTGACTGAGTTTGAAACCTGTGTGAGACCCTCACGAAGGGTTAAATGCCTGTTGTAAAATGTCAATGTACCAATCCAATATCAATAAAGGAGATGGGAAAAGGTTTGGATTTCCGGGTCTTCATTGTGGGTGTTGTTTGGGGAGAGAGTCTCCGAGTAATTTGGGGACATGAGGTGCGGGAAGTGGAACAGGGCTCGGGAGGAACAGGTGACTTTGGACCAATGGCTCCCCAAAGCTCTCCACCACTGGGGGTTTTCCTCACCTCATGTCTGGGTCTGTTGGAGACTAATTGATGGAGATCGATTGCTCTGATTAGTCAACAACTCCATTATCATCGTATCACACGGCGACCAGGGTGGGAGAAGGGGAACCAGACGGCCCTTGGTCTTTCTCGGTCCACCAATCCCAATTTGCACCCAGCGAGTTCCCACAAACAGCAATGTGATAATGACCAGATCATCTGTATTTTAGTGATGTTGGTTGAGGGATAAATATTGGCTCAGGACACCGGGGAGAACTCCCCCGCTCTTCTTCCAATAGTGGCCGTGGGATATTTTACATCCACCTGAGGGGCCTCCGTTTAACGTCTCACCCCAAAGACGGCACCTCCGACAGTGCAGCACTCCCTCGGTACTGGCACCGGGGAGTGTCGGCCTGGATTATGGACTCAAGTCCCTGGAGTGGGACTTGAACCCCCAACCTTCGGACTCAGAGACGAGCGTGCTACCCACTGAGCCACAGCTGGCACCCGTGTTAGGTGGTGGGGTGGGGGGTCCCTGTTTGAGGGGTCCCCGTGCTCAGGCACCCCAGTGCTGCTCGACCAGGTGTGGATGTGTGAGGCTGAATCACAGAAGAGGCGTGTCTGGGCATTGGTGACTTTTCTGGACCAATGGTCCAGTTAAACGTCTGTCTGTCAGCACCCAAAGTAAATCTCAGCTGGGCCGTAACTCTTGAGAATGAAACGATCCTGTGGGAAAGTAGAGTTAATGGTCTCACAATGACAGAGGGCCCTGGATCAATGAGGCTGGAAGACCCCTTCACATTTGCCCACTGACCCTCACTGGATCACTTGCCCCTTATTCCATCCCAGTGAGCCGTGAATCACAGGCTTTCCCATCCCATTCAGCCCCTCACTCCCTCACATCACCAATCACAAGAGATTGTCTCATTGAGCGGAGCTGCTCAGTGCTGAACCTGGTGACTCCTTCCGATTTACAAGTTCCGCTGACACTCCAGTGCAGTACTGAGGGAGTGCCGCACTGTCGGAGGTGCCGTCTTTCGCATGAGATGTTAAACCGAGGCCCCCGTCTGCCCCTCTCAGGTGGACCTAAAAGATCCCACGGCCACTATTGGAAGAAGAGCAGGGGAGTTCTCCCCGGTGTCCTGGGCCAATATTTATCCCTCAACCAAAAAACAGATTATCTGCTCATTATCACATTGCTGTGTGTGGGATCTTGCTGTGCACAAAATGGCTGCCATGTTTCCGACATTACAACAGTGAGCACACTTCGAAAGTACTTCATTGGCTGTAAAGCACCTTGGGATGTCCTGAGCTCTTGAAAGGCGCAGTATAATCGAGAGATACAGAGAGAGAGGGAGAGACAAAGATAGAGAGAGAGAGACAGAGAAAGAGAGAGAGACAGAGGGAAAGAGAGAGAGACAAAGAGAGAGAGAGACAGACAGAGAGAGAGAGAGAGACAGAGAAAGAGAGAGAGACAGAGGGAAAGAGAGAGAGACACAGAGAGAGAGAGAGAGAGACAGAGGGAGACAAAGAGAGAGACAGAGGGAGAGAGAGGGAAAGAGAGAGAGACAGAGAGGGAGAGTCAAAGAGAGATAGATAGAGACAGACAGAGAAAGGGACACAGGCAGACACACTGGAACACAGAGAGAGAAGCAGACAGAAAGAGAGAGAGTCAGAGACAGAGAGAGAGAGAGGGATGAAGAGAGAGACAGAGAGATCGAGACAGAGAGAGGGAGACAAAGAGAGAGAGAGAGAGTCAAAGAGAGATACAGAGAAACACACTGAGACACAGAGAGAGAGATAGAGCGAGACAGAGAAAGAGAGAGCGAGAGAGAGGAAAAGAGAGAGAAAGATAGAGAGAGAGAGAGACAGAGAAAGAGAGAGAGAGACAGAGTGAGAGTGAGAAAGAGAAAGAGAGGTAGAGAAAGAGACAGAGAGAGCGAGAGAGACAGAGAGCGAGAGAGAGAGAGGGAGACTCTCTAATGATTCTCTGCTCCCAGTGCCACTCCCCCCTCACTGTGTTATCTCCAAACTATTGAGATATTGTCGATGGTTATGAAACATCCACAGGAAACTCTAACAGCCCCAATTTCTCATTCCTTTCAGAATTCCCTCCAGACGAGGCAGGAGAGGAAGGGAAGGAAGAAGCAGGAGATTGGGATGGAGACGACAATGTGTTAACAGTCGCTGCCTTCGCCATCCTCTTCATTCTAAGTTTCCTCTACAGCACCTTCGTCACCGTTATCAAGGTAACCAGCCTTTGACTATCAAATGAGCAGCAGCACAGACATCCCATAATGCCCACGGTTTGACCTTCAATTTCTCCCCCCATCTTATGATGTGACTCTGAGATTCCAGCCATCACCCGAGGGCCAGACTAACAGTGCAGTGTGGAACCCTTCACCACCTCTGGCACCTTGAACCTTTCCCCTTTTCTCCTGTCCCCAGGGCCTCGATTCAGCACCGCTGGTGACTGGGGGTGATGGGAATTTGGGTCAACGCTCCTGGGCTGGGACGGGGAAATCAAAGAGGGTTCAGATAGACTCAGGTCACCAGCCGTGACCCTGACCAACACTGGGCTCTGTACCCATGGGCCTGAGCCCAACTGAGGGCTTATTCTGTCGGCCCCATCTCCGAGAGTAAGGACAGACCGCCTGTCCTTTAGGGTCAATCTCCGAGAATAAGGACAGACCGCCTGTCCTTTAGGGTCAATCTCCGAGAGTAAGGACAGACCGCCTGTCCTTTAGGGTCAATCTCCGAGAAGAAGGACAGACCGCCTGTCCTTTAGGGTCAATATCCGAGAATAAGGACAGACCGCCTGTCCTTTAGGGTCAATCTCCGAGAGTAAGGACAGACTGCCTGTCCTTTAGGGTCAATCTCCTAGAATAAGGACAGACTGCCTGTCCTTTCGGGTCAATCTCCTAGAGTAAGGACAGACTGCCTGTCCTTTAGGGTCAATCTCCGAGAGTAAGGACAGACCGCCTGTCCTTTAGGGTCAATCTCCGAGAGTAAGGACAGACCGCCTGTCCTTTAGGGTCAATCTCCTAGAATAAGGACAGACCGCCTGTCCTTTCGGGTCAATCTCCGAGAGTAAGGACAGACCGCCTGTCCTTTAGGGTGACACTACCTGTTACACCTTGACACACACAAGCAAATGACTCTGCTGTCTGTATTCCAGGTCCAGCAGTGACCAGCAGATTCCTGTGCCTCACATTCAGACCAGTCCGAGATGCCAATTGTCCAGAAATGTCCCCGTGAGGCGGCCGATATTTGGGAATGGAGCCTCCCCATCGCACACTGGGGAATGCTCGGCTACTGCACTGCAACTGCTCATTCCGGGAGATAAACCTTTCAATGGACCGGGGGAAGGTTGAGAGGGTAGAGGGAGGAGTGGGGGGAGGGGAGGGGGGGCGAGGGCCGTTTCTCGGGATCTTGTGATTGAAAATATTGTAACAAGAAACGTGGTTCCAATTACTGCCTCTCACTTTTCTTCACGTTTTCCACTGGTGTAAAAGTTTTGGTTTGAAATCAGTTCAATAAAAAAGCTCAGAGTTGAAATGAGATAAGTGGAGGTGTGAAGGGATGGAGAAGGATGGGGGAGGTCGTTCGGCCCATCTTAGTTCTCTCCCCACAGCAGGGGCTTCGCCTGCAGAACTTATCTGGGAGAGTCCATTCCCCATGTGAGGAACTCCCTGGCATCACTGGAGAGAATTACACCCAATCTACAGCAATAGGAACAGGCCAATCGGGAATCCCCCCAGTACAGTCATTGGGGAATAAACCCCAGGACCAGATATTGGGGAGATTCCCAGTCCCGTGTATGAGGGAATCCTCCCAGTACAGTCATTGGGGAATAAACCCCAGGACCTGATATTGGGGAGATTCCCAGTCCCGTGTATGAGGGAATCCCCCCAGTACAGTCATTGGGGAATAAACCCCAGGACCAGATATTGGGGAGATTCCCAGTCCCGTGTATGAGGGAGTCCCCCCAGTACAGTCATTGGGGAATAAACCCCAGGACCTGATATTGGGGAGATTCCCAGTCCCGTGTATGAGGGAATCCCCCCAGTACAGTCATTGGGGAATAAACCCCAGGACCTGATATTGGGGAGATTCCCAGTCCCGTGTATGAGGGAATCCCCCCAGTACAGTCATTGGGGAATAAACCCCAGGATCAGATATTGGAGAGATTCCCAGTCCCGTGTATGAGGGAATCACCCCAGTACAGTCATTGGGGAATAAACCCCAGGACCAAATATTGGAGAGATTCCCAGTCCCGTGTATGAGGGAATCCCCCCAGTACAGTCATTGGGGAATAAACCCCAGGACCAGATATTGGAGAGATTCCCAGTCCCATGTATGAGGGAATCCCCCCAGTACAGTCATTGGGGAATAAACCCCAGGACCTGATATTGGGGAGATTCCCAGTCCCGTGTCTGAGGGAATCCCCCCAGTACAGTCATTGGGGAATAAACCCCAGGACCTGATATTGGGCAGATTCCCAGTCCCGTGTATATGAACAATGAGGGACAGGAAAAGACCCTTTGGTCCATCCAGCCTGTCCCACATAATTGTGATCCCTAGTGTATCAAAATATGTACAATCCCCACCCCACCCAAAACCATGTGATCTCCTGGGAGAGGCGAAAAACCAGTTAAAAACCCTGGCTAATTTGGGGGGGAAAGTCTGGGCAATTCCTCTCCGAGCCCTTTGGCGATCGGAACTGGTCCAGGAGATCGGTCTGGCCCTGATAATTCTACACATTACACACCTTTTGTACGAGGTGATCTCCGCCCCAGACAGGAACAGGCCGAGCTCTCGCTTGAAGGAATTCTGGGAATCGGGGTCCACCGTACGAGGCAGCAGCCTGTCCCAGAGGCCCACTGTTCTCTGGGAAAGAACCACCTCCTGACATCTGACCTCGATCAGGCCTCGGACAACTGACAATTGTCACTCCTGGTCCTCCCGAACCTGTTTAATTGGAACAAACTGTCCACTGGAACCCAATCCTTTCATCATCTGATAAACCTCGATCAGATCACCCCCGAGTCTGGGCTTCTCGAAAGTCTACAGTTCCACAAATATTACCCTGTCTTGATAACGAAGCTGCTTTAAGATGGAATTGGTCCAATGGCCTCGTCTGCACACTTTCCAAAGCTGCAATAACACCAACCATGTGAGGGGAACAAAACTGGACACACGATTCCAACTGAGTATCGACATGGCCGGACCCAGTCTCACCTTGATCAATCTCCCTCTGTTGGTGTCTCTCTCTCTCTCTCTCTCTCTCTCTCTCACTGTACTCAGTCTCACCTTGATCAATCTCCCTCTGTTGGTGTCTCTCTCTCTCTCACTGTACTCAGTCTCACCTTTATCAATCTCCCTCTGTTGGTGTCTCTCTCTCTCTCACTGTACTCAGTCTCACCTTTATCAATCTCCCTCTGTTGGTGTCTCTCTCTCTCTCTCTATCACTGTACTCAGTCTCACCTTTATCAATCTCCCTCTGTTGGTGTCTCTCTCTCTCTCTCTCCATCACTGTATTCAGTCTCACCTTTATCAATCTCCCTCTGTTGGTGTCTCTCTCTCTCTGTATCACTGTGCTCAGTCTCACCTTTATCAATCTCCCTCTGTTGGTGTCTCTCTCTATCACTGTACTCAGTCTCACCTTTATCAATCTCCCTCTGTTGGTGTCTCTCTCTCTCTCTCTCTCCATCACTGTACCCAGTCTCACCTTCATCAATCTCCCTCTGTTGGTGTCTCTCTCTCTCTCTCTCTCTCACTGCACCCAGTCTCACCTTTATCAATCTCCCTCTGTTGGTGTCTCTCTCTCTATCACTGCACTCAGTCTCACCTTTATCAATCTCCCTCTGTTGGTGTCTCTCTCTCTCTCCATCACTGCACTCAGTCTCAGCTTTATCGATCGCCCTCTGTTGGTGTCTCTCTCCATCACTGTGCTCAGTCCAGCCTTTATCAATGGTCGTAGTTGTTGGAGGCCAATCATCTCAGCCCCAGGACACTGCTGCAGGAGTTCCTCAGGGCAGTGTCCTCGGCCCAACCATCTTCAGCTCTTTCATCAATGACCTTCCCTCCATGATAAGGTCAGAAATGGGGATGTTCGCTGATGAATGCACAGTGTTCAGTTCCATTCGCAACCCCTCAGATAATGAAGCAGTCCGAGCCCGCATGCAGCAAGACCTGGACAATATCCAGGCTTGGGCTCACAAGTGGCAAATAACATTCGCGCCAGACAAGTGCCAGGCAATGACCATCTCCAACAAGAGAGAGTCTAACCACCTCCCCTTGACATTCAACGGCATTACCATCGCCGAATCCCCCACCATCAACATCCTGGGGGTCACCATTGACCAGAAACTGAACTGGACCAGCCATATAAATACTGTGGCTTCAAGAGCAGGTCAGAGGCTGGGTATTCTGCAGCGAGTGACTCACCTCCTGACTCCCCAAAGCCTTTCCACCATCTACAAGGCACAAGTCAGGAGTGTGATGGAATACTCTCCATTTGCCTGGATGAGTGCAGCTCCAACAACACTCAAGAAGCTCGACACCATCCAGGACAAATCAGCCCGCTTGAGTGGCACCCCATCCACCACCCTAAACATTCACTCCCTTCACCACCGGCGCACTGTGGCTGCAGTGTGTACCATCCACAGGATGCACTGCAGCAACTCGCCAAGGCTTCTTCGACAGCACCTCCCAAACCCGCGACCTCTACCACCGAGAAGGACAAGAGCAGCAGGCACATGGGAACAACACCACCTGCACGTTCCCCTCCAAGTCACACACCATCCCGACTTGGAAATATATCGGCCGTTCCTTCATCGTCACTGGGTCAAAATCCTGGAACTCCCTTCCTAACAGCACTGTGGGAGAACCTTCACCACATGGACTGTAGCGGTTCAAGAAGGCGGCTCATCACCACCTTCTCAAGGGCAATTAGGCATGGGCAATAAATGCCGGCCTCGCCAGCAACGCCCACATCCCATGAATGAATGAAAAAAATAAATAAACGCCGTTACAGTGTGGGAATACACAGAGTAAGGGAACTGGACATAAACACAGTTACAGTGTGGGAATACACAGAGTGAGGGAACTGTACATAAACACAGTTACAGTGTGGGAATACACAGAGTGAGGGAACTGGACATAAACACAGTTACAGTGTGGGAATACACAGAGTGAGGGAACTGTACATAAACACAGTTACAGTGTGGGAATACACAGAGTGAGGGAACTGGACATAAACACAGTTACAGTGTGGGAATACACAGAGTGAGGGAACTACATAAACACAGTTACAGTGTGGGAATACACAGAGTGAGGGAACTGTAGATAAACACAGTTACAGTGTGGGAATACACAGAGTGAGGGAACTGTACATAAACACAGTTACAGTGTGGGAATACACAGAGTGAGGGAACTGTACATAAACACAGTTACAGTGTGGGAATACACAGAGTGAGGGAACTGTACATAAACACAGTTACAGTGTGGGAATACACAGAGTGAGGGAACTGTAGATAAACACAGTTACAGTGTGGGAATACACAGAGTGAGGGAACTGTACATAAACACAGTTACAGTGTGGGAATACACAGAGTGAGGGAACTGTACATAAACACAGTTACAGTGTGGGAATACACAGAGTGAGGGAACTGTACATAAACACAGTTACAGTGTGGGAATACACAGAGTGAGGGAACTGTACATGAACACAGTTACAGTGTGGGAATACACAGAGTGAGGGAACTGTACATAAACACAGTTACAGTGTGGGAATACACAGAGTGAGGGAACTGTACATAAACACAGTTACAGTGTGGGAATACACAGAGTGAGGGAACTCAACATAAACACATTTGGAGTCTGACCAGAACTGGACCCAGTCCTCAAGGTGCAGAATGAATGAGATTTGTTTTTTTTAGCTGAAATTTTACTTTATTTCATAAACTTTAAGGATACCCACAGACAGAGAGTGAATTAGAGTGAGAGAGGTAGCAGGAGAGAGAGCGAGAGTGAGAGAGATACAGAAGCAGACATCTGGTGCTGTTACACCGACACCCAGTGGCCGACGGTTATTATCACAAGGAACCAGCTGTCTTTGGTGTGGTTTCTGCTAAACTCTCTCTCCGCATAGTCCTGTATCAATCTCACACTATTCCCACTGCCCCACTCTCTCCCCATAGTCCTGTATCAATCTCACACCAATCCCACTGCCCCACTCTCTACCCATAGTCCTGTATCAATCTCACACTAATCCCACTGCCCCACTCTCTTCCCATAGTCCTGTATCAATCTCACACTAATCCCACTGCCACGCTCTCTCCTCATTGCCCTGTATTAATCTCACACGAATCCCTCTGCCCCACTCTCTCCCCATAGTCCTGTATCAATCCCAAACTCATCCCAATGCCCCATTCCCTCTCCATAGTCCTGCATCAATCTCACATTAATCCCACTGCCCCACACTCCCCATAGTCCTGTGTCAATCCCAAACTAATCCAACTGCCCCACTCTCTCCCCATAGTCCTGCATCAATCACTGCCCCACTCTCTCCCCATAGTCCTGTATCAATCCCACACTAATCCCACTCCCCCACTCTCTCCCCATAGTCCTGTATCAATCTCACACTAATCCCACTGCCCCACTCTATCCCCATCGTCCTGTATCAATCCCAAACTCATCCCACTGTCTCGTTCTCCCCTGTCCTCAAGGCACAGTCTGACCAGAACTGGACCCAGTCCTCAAGGTGCAGTCTGACCAGAACTGGATACAGTCCTCAAGGTGCAGTCTGACCAGAACTGGACCCAGTCCTCAAGATGCAGTCTGACCAGAACTGGACCCAGTCCTCAAGGTGCAGTCTGACCAGAACTGGATACAGTCCTCAAGGTGCAGTCTGACCAGAACTGGACCCAGTCCTCAAGATGCAGTCTGACCAGAACTGGACCCAATTCTCAAGGTTCAGAATGAATGAGGTTCGGTTTTTTTTTATCTCAAATTTTACTTTATTTCATAAAATTTAAGGATACCCACAGACAGAGAGAGAATTAGAGTGAGAGAGGCAACAGGAGGGAGAGCGAGAGTGAGAGAGATACAGAAGCAGACATCTGGTGCTGTTACACCGACACCCAGTGGCCGACGGTTATTATCACAAGGATGGTGGAAAGGCTTTGGGGAGTCAGGAGGTGAGTCACTCGCTGCAGAATACCCAGCCTCTGACCTGCTCTTGTAGCCACAGTATTTATATGGCTGGTCCAGTTAAGTTTCTGGTCAATGGTGACCCCCAGGATGTTGATGGTGGGGGATTCGGCGATGGTAATGCTGTTGAATGTTAAGGGGAGGTGGTTAGACTCTCTCTTGTTGGAGATGGTCATTGCCTGGCACTTGTCTGGCGCGAATGTTACTTGCCACTTATGAGCCCAAGCCTGGATGTTGTCCAGGTCTTGCTGCATGCGGGCACGGACTGCTTCATTATTTTAGGAATCTTACAACACCCGGTTATAGTCCAACAGTTTTATTTGAAAATCACAAGCTTTCGGAGCTTACCTCCTTCGTCAGGTTCGTGAGTGAAGGGTTTTAAAATCGCATATCATATATTAGGCTGGGAGACAATCACAGCAATCAAAGGTGTCGTTGGTGTTCAGACAGATTAGCCACGGAAAACATTACATCCCAGTATACTGAACACACAGTGGGTCAGATTACACAGACAGAGAGAGAAAGAGACCCGAAGGGCAGAGAGAGAGAGAGAATGTCCAGTTGTATTAAAAACAGATAACTTTTTTCCCGCTGGTGGGGTTACGTGTAGCGTGACATGAACCCAAGATCCCGGTTGAGGCCGTCCTCATGGGTGCGGAACTTGGCTATCAATTTCTGCTCGACGATTTTGCGTTGTCGTGTGTCTCGAAGGCCGCCTTGGAGAACGCTTCCCCGAAGATCGGTGGCTGAATGTCGTTGACTGCTAAAGTGTTCTCCGAATGGGAGGGAACCCTCCTGTCTGGCGATTGTTGCACGGTGTCCGTTCATCCGTTGTCGCAGCGTCTACATGGTCTCGCCGATGTACCATGCTCCGCGGAGGGCATCCTTTCCTGCAATGTATGAGGTAGACAACGTTGGCCGAGTAACAGGAGCATGTACCTGGTGGGTGGTATCCTCTCGTGTGATGGTGGTATCTGTGTCGATGGTCTGGCATGTCTTGCAGAGGTTGCCGTGGCAGGGTTGTGTGGTGTCGTGGACGCTGTTCTCCTGAGAGCTGGGTAATTTGCTGCGAACGATGGTCTGTTTGAGGTTGGGTGGCTGTTTGAAACCTATGAGGACGGCCTCAACCGGGATCTTGGGTTCATGTCGCGCTGCACGTAACCCCACCAGAGGGGGAAAAAGAGTTATCTGTTTTTAATACAACTGGTCATTCTCTGTCTTTCTCTTCCTGTCGGATGTTTCTCTCTCTCTCTGTCTTTGGTTCTGGCCATTTGTATATTCAGTCGTCCTGTATGTAATGTCTCTCCGTCTGATCGCCTTGACAACGGGCAGTTGGAAAGATTATCTGTAATCACCAGGCACTGTTCTCTGACTATATTTGCGGTAATTTTCAAGGAATCCAACGAAGGAGAAAGCCTCCGAAAGCTTGTGATTTTCAAATAAAACTCTTGGACTGTAACCTGGTGTTGGAAGATTGCTGACATGAGTTCAGGTCAATGTGACAGGCGGCCATTGTTCCTCCTTTACCAAGATGGCCGCCGCTCAAGCGCCTCCCTCTCCTTCACCAAGATGGCGGTGGTGGGTTATTTTCAGCTGCGGGACGACTCCCTGATCAAGGTGGCGGCCGGTATCCCGGCGTGCTGAACGATGGGGAGCGATCGGTCGCTGTTACACCCGCGCAATCGAATCGGCAGAGTCGCTGCATCGGGAACGGAGCGGGATGGAAGCGATCGTGGGGTAGATTGGGCGGGACTGGAGGTGTGAGATCGATGCGATCGAGGCGTGGATTGGGCGGACTGGAGGAGCGGGATCGATGCGATCGGGGGGTCGATTGGGCGGACTGGAGGAGCGGGGTTCATCGCGCGCCAAATTGATCGGTTGGAAGAAGCGGGAGCGGCGGAGCCCGAGGCCCGAGGCCCGATGGGGATCCAGGGATTGACAAACTGATCGGCGATGTGGCGCCGGGAGCCGTGAGAGAAAAACAGATAAAGAGTGACTTCGGTAATAGAGAGAGTGTGAAAGAGAGAGAGAGAGAGAGAGAGATAGGGGGATAGATAGATAGATAGATAGAGAGAGAGAGGGGGATAGAGAGAGAGAGAGATAGGGGGATAGAGAGAGAGAGAGAGAGATAGGGGGATAGAGAGAGAGAGAGATAGGGGGATAGAGAGAGAGAGAGAGATAGGGGGATAGAGAGAGAGAGAGAGATAGGGGGATAGAGAGAGAGAGAGATAGGGGGATAGAGAGAGATAGGGGGATAGAGATAGGGAGAGAGAGAGAGATAGGGGGATAGAGAGAGAGAGAGAGAGATAGGGGGATAGAGAGAGAGAGAGATATAGGGGGATAGAGAGAGAGAGAGAGGGGGATAGAGAGAGAGAGATAGGGGGATAGAGAGAGAGAGATAGGGGGATAGAGAGAGAGAGATAGGGGGATAGAGAGAGATAGGGGGATAGAGAGAGATAGGGGGATAGAGAGAGAGAGAGAGATAGGGGGATAGAGAGAGAGAGATAGGGGATAGAGAGAGAGAGAGAGAGGGGGATAGAGAGAGAGAGAGATAGGGGGATAGAGAGAGATAGGGGGATAGAGAGAGATAGGGGATGGGGATAGAGAGAGATAGGGGGATGGAGAGAGAGAGAGATAGGGGGATGGAGAGAGAGAGAGATAGGGGGATAGAGAGAGAGAGAGAGATAGGGGGATAGAGAGAGAGAGATAGGGGGATAGAGAGAGAGAGATAGGGGGATAGAGAGAGAGAGATAGGGGGATAGAGAGAGAGAGAGGGGGATAGAGAGAGAGAGAGAGGGGGATAGAGAGAGAGAGAGAGGGGGATAGAGAGACAGAGATAGGGGGATAGAGAGAGAGAGGGGGGATGGATAGAGAGAGAGAGATAGGGGGATAGAGAGAGAGAGATAGGGGGATAGAGAGAGAGAGATCGGGGGATAGAGAGAGAGAGATCGGGGGATAGAGAGAGAGAGAGAGGGGGATAGAGAGAGAGAGATAGGGGGATAGAGAGAGAGAGATAGGGGGATAGAGAGAGAGAGAGATAGGGGGATAGAGAGAGAGAGAGATAGGGGGATAGAGAGAGAGAGAGATAGGGGGATAGAGAGGGGGATAGAGAGAGAGAGATAGGGGGATAGAGAGAGAGATAGGGGGATAGAGAGAGAGATAGGGGGATAGAGAGAGAGGGATAGGGGGACAGAGAGAGAGATAGGGGGATAGAGAGAGAGAGATAGGGGGATAGAGAGAGAGAGATAGGGGGATAGAGAGAGAGAGATAGGGGGATAGAGAGAGAGAGATAGGGGATAGAGAGAGAGAGAGATAGGGGGATAGAGAGAGAGAGATCGGGGGATAGAGAGAGAGAGATAGGGGGATAGAGAGAGAGATAGGGGGATAGAGAGAGAGAGAGATAGGGGGATAGAGAGAGATAGGGGGATAGAGAGAGAGAGAGAGATAGGGGGATAGAGAGAGAGAGATAGGGGGATAGAGAGAGAGAGATAGGGGGATAGAGAGAGTGAGATAGGGGGATAGAGAGAGTGAGATAGGGGGATAGAGAGAGTGAGATAGGGGGATAGAGAGAGATAGGGGGAGAGAGAGAGAGAGATAGGGGGAGAGAGAGAGAGAGATAGGGGGAGAGAGAGAGAGAGATAGGGGGAGAGAGAGAGAGAGATAGGGGGAGAGAGAGAGAGAGATAGGGGGAGAGAGAGAGAGATAGGGGGATAGAGAGAGAGATAGGGGGATAGAGAGAGAGAGAGAGATAGGGGGATAGAGAGAGAGAGAGAGATAGGGGGATAGAGAGAGAGAGAGAGATAGGGGGATAGAGAGAGAGAGAGAGATAGGGGGATAGAGAGAGAGAGATAGGGGGATAGAGAGAGAGAGATAGGGGGATAGAGAGAGAGAGAGATAGGGGGATAGAGAGAGAGAGAGATAGGGGGATAGAGAGAGAGAGAGATAGGGGATAGACGAGAGAGAGAGATAGGGGGATAGAGAGAGAGAGGGATAGGGGGATAGAGAGAGAGAGGATAGGGGGATAGAGAGAGAGAGGATAGGGGGATAGAGAGAGAGAGGGATAGGGGGATAGAGAGAGAGAGGGATAGGGGGATAGAGAGAGAGAGGGATAGGGGGAGAGAGAGAGAGAGATTGGGGGATAGAGAGAGAGAGAGATTGGGGGATAGAGAGAGAGAGAGATTGGGGATAGAGAGAGAGAGAGATGGGGGATAGAGAGAGAGAGAGATTGGGGGATAGAGAGAGGGGGATAGAGAGAGGGGGATAGAGAGAGGGGGATAGAGAGAGGGGGATAGAGAGAGGGGGATAGAGAGAGGGGGATAGAGAGAGGGGGATAGAGAGAGGGGGATAGAGAGAGGGGGATGGAGAGAGAGGGGATAGAGAGAGAGATAGGGCGTCAGAGAGATCGGGGGAGACGGGGATGGAGGGACCCAGTCCTCAAGGTGCAGATTGAATGAGGTTTGTTTTTTTTAATCTCAAAATTTACATTATTTCATAAAATTTAATGATACCCACAGTTCAATGTAAATACACAATTACAATTCAAACAAGACAATACAGATCGGACACAATTTAAAACACAGAGCATATTTCCGAATGCATTCTGTACGATACAGGGTGGGGTGGCCTCACACGGTGACCTCTCCCCGTGCAGCCTTTGCGTCGGCCGCACCTCGCCTCAGTGCGTCCCGCAGCACGGACTCCTGGACCTTGGAGTGTGCCCGTCGGCAACACTCGGTCATGGACAGCTCCTTCAGCTGGAAGACCAGCAGGTTTCGGACGGGCCAAAGGGCCTCCTTCACCGAGTTAATGGTCTTCCAGCCACAGGTGATATCTGTCTCGGTGTGCGTCCTGGGAACAGCCCGTAGAGCACGGCGTCCTGTGTTACCGAACTGTTGGGGATGAACCGGGACAGATACCAACACATCTCTCTCCACACCCTCTGTGCGAAGGGGCAGTCCATCAGGAGGTGGACGACGGTCTCCTCCCCGCCGGAGCCTCGAGGGAGCTCGGGGTGGTGCTGAGATTCTGTGCGTGTTGGAAGGACCGCACTGGGAGGGTCCTTCTCACCACCATCCAGGCTCCATCCTGGTGTCTGTTGGTCAGTTCTGGTGATGAGACGTTCTGCCAAATGGATTCGACCGTCTGGTCAGGAAACTGCCCAATCGCATCATCATCACAGTGCTGTTTGTGGGATCTTGCTGTGCTCATATTGGCTGTTGCGTTTCCAACAACAGCGACGACACTTCAAAACTATTTCATTGGATGTCAAGCACTTTGGGACGTCATGATGTTCTGAAAGGTGCTGCAGAAATGCAAGTCTCTCTTTCCTTCAATTCACCCAGACGGCAATCTCCCTCTGTTGGTGTCTCTCTCTCTCTATCACTGTGCTCAGTCTCACCTTGATCAATCTCCCTCTGTTGGTGTCTCTCTCTCTCTATCACTGTTCTCAGTCTCACCTTTATCAATCTCCCTCTGTTGGTGTCCCTCTCTCTCTCCATCACTGCACTCAGTCTCACCTTTTTCAATCTCCCTCTGTTGGTGTGTGTCTCTCTCTCTGCACTCAGTCTTACCTTTATCAATCTCCCTCTGTTGGTGTCTCTCTCTCTCTCTCTCTCCATCACTGCACTCAGTCTCACCTTGATCAATCTCCCTCTGCTGGTGTCTTTCTCTGTCTCTCTCTCACTGCACTCAGTCTTACCTTTATCAATCTCACTCTGTTGGTGTCTCTCTCTCTCCATCACTGCACTCAGTCTCACCTTTATCAATCTCCCTCTGTTGGTGTCTCTCTCTCTCTCCATCACTGCACTCAGTCTCACCTTTATCAATCTCCCTCTGTTGGTGTCTCTCTCTCTCTCCATCACTGCACTCAGTCTCACCTTTATCAATCTCCCTCTGTTGGTGTGTGTCTCTCTCTCCATCACTGCACTCAGTCTCACCTTGATCAATCTCCCTCTGTTGGTGTGTGTGTCTCTCTCTCTCTCTGCACTCAGTCTAACCTTTATCAATCTCCCTCTGTTGGTGTCTCTCTCTCTCTCCATCACTGCACTCAGTCTCACCTTGATCAACCTCCCTCTGTTGGTGTCTCTCTCTCTCCATCACTACACTCAGTCTCACCTTTATCAATCTCCCTCTGTTGGTGTCTTTCTCTCTCTCTCTCTCACTGCACTCAGTCTTACCTTTATCAATCTCACTCTGTTGGTCTCTCTCTCTCTCTCTCTCTCCCATGGGGGGGTCGGAGATCAATGACACAGACAGTCCTGGGATCTCCTCTCCCTCCCGTCCCATTAACACACTGATCACCGACACCTGCAGTCCTGGGATCTCCTCCACCTCCCGTCCCATTAACACACTGATCACCGACACCAACAGTCTGGATCTCCTCTACCTCCCGTCCCATTAACACACTGATCACCGACACTGACAGTCCTGGGATCTCCTCTTCCTCCCGTCCCATTAACACACTGATCACCGACACTGACAGTCCTGGGATCTCCTCTACCTCCCGCCCCATTAACACACTGATCACCGACACCTACATTCCTGGGATCTCCTCTACCTCCCGCCCCATTAACACACTGATCACCGACACCTACATTCCTGGGATCTCCTCTACCTCCCGCCCCATTAACACACTGATCACCGACACCTACATTCCTGGGATCTCCTCTACCTCCCGCCCCATTAACACACTGATCACCGACACCTACAGTCCTGGGATCTCCTCGACCTCCCGTCCCATTAACACACTGATCACCGATTGCTTGTATTTAGTTTATTTTATTAACATTTTATTTCTCCAATATGGTCAAACTTTTGGTGCGATCAGGAGCCACATATTATTTTACAACTTGTCCTTTCATGAGATATAAACTTTGAGAAACTCTGTAAAATGAGTTGATAAATAGCCTCCGTTTATAAAGGTTTCAGTGATTGCAGAATAGACGGTGTTTCCAGCACCGCGGCCTGGTGGAGAGAGAATCAGACACCGTACGACACAGAACTGACTCTGCTCTTAGAAAGTCTTCAGATCCTCTCATTATTTAATGAATTTCACAATGACAGTAAAAGGATATTTCACCACATTCTTCAACTGCTCTCTGAATTTAGTCTGTGTCACGGCATAAATACAAGTGTTTGTGCAGCAACTCAAGAGCTGGAGCATGAACCCCATTTCTTGTATAACGTTAGGTAGAATTACAGACCTAAACCCCAACCACAACATCCGATTCCACATCGAATACACCATAAACAGGGCCCATAACAGGATAAAGTTCCCTGATATAACAAACAGTAAAATGATGGATTTCCTTCGGCTTTCCATCTCTGGGTCACTGGGGCTCTCCCCACTGCTGTGGCCCCGGAGTCTCCTGCGGGCTCTGTTGGCCTCGAAAATGTGTCTGACGGTGAAAGCATTGAGCAGCAGAACCAGAATAAATGGGACACACGGGGTGAGGATATTATGGAGGAGTTCGAATACTCCCCATATCGGTGAAATCATAACACTGGGTGTTACAGCACAGAACCAGGGCTCATTGATTAGTGTATACCAACGTGTAAACATAAAATACCAGGGAATACTCTTCAAACAGCTCAGCACAGTCACTGTTCCCAGAACCACAGAGGCCGTCCTCTCGGAGCAATATTTAGTTTTCAGCTTCTGGCAACAAATGGCCACAAATCGATCAAAGGTGAAAGAGACGGTGAACCAGACAGAACAGTCAGTGGCTGCGAAAAGTAGGACAGCGTGGATATTACACACGGGGATGGACCAGAGGAAGTAGAAATAAATGTAAAACACAATCGGAATCTGCCTGAGGATCAGATCGGTGATAACGACCAGTAGATCCCCCGCTGCCATGGCAACCAGGTAGAGAGTGACACATTTGGAGAGTCCGCACTTTCCCCGAGACAAGATCACAATCGTCAATAAGTTCACTGGAAGGAAAGGAAAGAAGCAGAAAATTATACATTAGGCTGGATCCCCTGTAAATATTAGTACAATCTCTGGGTCACCTGCAAATATTAGTACAATCACTGGATCATCCCTCAATATTAGTACAATCTCTGGATCCCCTGTCAATATTAGTACAATCTCTCGATCCCCTGTAAAGATTAGTACAATCTCTGGATCCCCTGTCAATATTAGTACAATCTCTCGATCCCCTGTAAAGATTAGTGCAATCACTGGATCACCTGTAAATATTAGTACAATCTCTGGATCCTCTGTAAATATTAGTACAATCACTGGGTCCCCTGTAAATATTCGTACAATCTCTGGATCCCCTGTAAATATTAGTGCAATCTCTGGATCCCCTGCAAATATTAGTACAATCTCTGGATCCCCTGTAAATATTAGTAAAATCTCTGGAACCCCTGTTGTATTCATACAATCTCTGGATCCCCTTTAAATATTAGTACAATCTCTGGATCCCCTCTAAATATAAGTACAATCTCTGGATCCCCTGTAAATATTAGTACAATCTCTGGATCCCCTGTTGTATTAATAAAATCTCTGGATCCCCTGTAAATATGAGTACAATCTCTGAATCCCATGTAAATATCAGTACAATCTCTGGATCCCATCTAAATATTTGTACAATCTCTGGATCCCCTGTTGTACTAATAAAATCGCTGGATCCCCTGTAAATATTTGTACAATCTCTGGAACTCCTGTAAACATTAGTACAATCTCTGGATCCCCAGGAAATATTCGTACAATCTCTGGATCCCCTGTCAATATTAGTACAATCTCTGGATCCCCTGTAAATATGAGTACAATCTCTGGATCCCCTGCTGTATCAATAAAATCTCTGGATCCCCTGTAAATATTAGTACAATCTCTGGATCCCCTATTGTATTAATAAAATCTCTGGATCCCCTGTTAATATTATTACAATCTCTGGCTCCCCTGTAATTATTAGTACAATCTCTGGATCCCCTGTAAATATTCATACAATCTCTGGATCCTGTGTAAATATCAGTACAATCACTGGATGCCCTGTAAATATGAAGTCAATCTCTGGATCACCTGTTAATATTTGTACAATCTCTGGATCAACTGTAAATATTGCTATAATCTCTGGATCCCCTGTAAATATTAGTACAATCACTGGAACTCTCTGTAAATATTAGTACAATCTCTGGCTCCCCTGTAAATATTAGTACAATCTCTGGATCCTCTGAAAATATTAATGCAATCTCTGGCTCCCATGTAAATATTGGTACAATCTCTGGATCCACTGTAAATATTATTACAATCTCTGGATCCCCTGTAAATATTGGCACAATCTCTGGATCCCCTGTAAATATTAGTACAATCTCTGGATCCGCTGTCAATATTAGTACAATCTCTGGATTACCTGCAAATATTAGAACAATCTCTGGATCCCCTCTACATATCAGTACAATCACTGGACCTCTGTAAACATTAGTACAATCTCTGGATCCTCCTTAAATATTAGTACAATCTCTGGATCCCCTGGAAATATTAGTACAATCTCTGGATCCCCTGTTAATATTAGTACAATCTCAGGATCCTCTGTAAATATTAGTACAATCTCTGGAACCCCTGTAAATATTAGCACAATCTCTGGATCCCCTGTTAATATTCGAAAAATCTCTGGATCCCCTGTAAATATTAGTCCAATCTCTGGATCCCCTGTCAAAATTAGTATAAGCTCTGGATCCTCTGTAAATATTAGTATAATCTGTGGATCCTCTGTAAATATTAGTGCAATCTCTGGATCTCCTGGAAATATTAGTACAATCTCTGGATCCCCTGTAAATATTAGTACAATCTCTGGATCCCCTGTAAATATTTGTACAATCTCTGGATCCGCTGTAAACATTAGTACAATCTCTGGATCCCCTGAAAATATCACAACAATCACCGGACCTCTCTGCAAATATTAGTGCATTCTCTGGATCCCCTGGAATATTAGTAGAATCACTGGATACCCTGTAAATATTAATTCAATCTCTGGATCCCCTGTGAATATTAGTACAATCTCTGGATCCCCTGTAAATATTAGTACAATTTCTGGATCCACTGTAAATATTAGTACAATCTCTGGAACTCCTGTAAATATTAGTACATTCTCTGGATCCCCTGTAAATATTAGTACAATCACTGGATCCCCTGTAAATATTAGTACAATCTTTGGATCACTTGTAAAGATGAGTACAATCTCTGGATCACCTGTAAATATTAGTACAATCACTGGAACTCTCTGTAAATATTAGTACAATGTCTGGATCCACTGTAAATATTCGTACAATCTCTGGATCTCCTGTAAATATTAGCACAATCTCTGGATCCCCTGTTAATATTAGTAAAATCTCTGGATCCCCTGTAAATATTAGTCCAATCTCTGGATCCCCTGTCATATTCGTACAATGTCTGGATCCTCTGTCAAAATTAGTATAAGCTCTGGATCCTCTGTATATATTAGTATAATCTGTGGATCCTCTGTAAATATTAGTGCAATCTCTGGATCTCCTGGAAATATTAGTACAATCTCTGGATCCCCTGAAAATATTAATGCAATCTCTGGCTCCCCTGTAAATATTAGTACAATCTCTGGATCCGCTGTAAATATTAGTACAATCTCTGGATCCCCTGTAAATATTAGTACAATCTCTGGATCCTCTGTAAATTTTAGTACAAACTCTGGATCCCCTGTAATATTCGTACAATCTCTGGATCCCCTGTCAAAATTAGTATAATCTCTGGATCCTATGTAAATATTAGTGTAATCTCTGGATCCCCTGTAAATATTAGTGCAATCTCTGGATCTCCTGTAAATATTAGTACAATTTCTGGATCCCCTGTAAATATCAATAAAATCTCTGGATCCACTGTAAATATTAGTACAATCTCTGGATCACCTGTTAATATTTGTACAATCTCTGGATCAACTGTAAATATTGGTACAATCTCTGGATCCCCTGTAAATATCAATAAAATCTCTGGAGCCACTGTAAATATTGGTACAATCTCTGGATCCACTGTAAATATTAGTGCAATCTCTGGATCTTGAGTAAATATTAGGACAATCACTGGAACTCTCTGTAAATATTAGTACAATCTCTGGATCCCCTGTCAAAATTGGTATAATCTCTGGATCCTCTGTAAATATTAGTACAATCTCTGGATCCCCTGAAAATATTAATGCAATCTCTGGCTCCCCTTTAAGTATTGGTACAATCTCCGGATCCCCTGTAAATATTGGTACAATCTCTGGATCCCCTGTAAATATTAGTACAATCTCTGGATCCTCTGTAAATATTAGTACAATATCGGGATCCCCAGAAAATATTAATGCAATCTCTGGCTCCCCTGCAAATATTACTACAATCTCTGGATCCCCTGTAAATATCAGTACAATCTCTGGATCCTCTTAAAATATTAATGCAATCTCTAGCTCCCATGTAAATATTGGTACAATCTCTGGATCCACTGCAAATATTATTACAATCTCTGGATCCCCTGTAAATATTGGCACAATCGCTGGATCCCCTGTAAATATTAGTACAATCTCTGGATCCCCTGTAAATATTGGCACAATCTCTGGATCCCCTGCAAATATTAGTACAATCTCTGGATCCGCTGTCAATATTAGTACAATCTCTGGATTACCTGCAAATATTAGTACAATCTCTGGATCCCCTCTAAATATCAGTACAATCACTGGACCTCTTAAAATATTAATGCAATCTCTGGATCCTCCTTAAATATTAGTACAATCTCTGGATCCCCTGGAAATATTAGTACAATCTCTGGATCCCCTGTTAATATTAGTACAATCTCTGGATCCTCTGTAAATATCAGTACAATCTCTGGAACCCCTGTAAATATTAGCACAATCTCTGGATCCCCTGTTAATATTTGTAAAATCTCTGGATCCCCTGTAAATATTAGTCCAATCTCTGGATCCCCTGTAATATTCGTACAATGTCTGGATCCCCTGTCAAAATTAGTATAAGCTCTGGATCCTCTGTAAATATTAGTATAATCTGTGGATCCTCTGTAAATATTAGTGCAATCTCTGGATCTCCTGGAAATATTGGTACAATCTCTGGATCCTCTGTAAATATTAGTACAATCTCTGGATCCCCTGAAAATATTACTGCAATCTCTGGCTTCCCTGTAAATATTGGTACAATCTCTGGATCCTCTGTAAATATTAGTGTAATCTCTGGATCCCCTGTCATAATTAGTACAATCTCTAGATCCTCTGTGAATATTAGTATAATCTCTGGATCCCCTGTCAATATTAGTACAATCTCTAGATCCTCTGTAAATATTAGTACAATCTCTGGATCCCCTGTCAATATTAGTAGAATCTCTGGATCCCCTGTAATTATTAGTACAATCTCTGGATCCCCTGTAAATATTAGTACAATCTCTGGATCCCCTGAAAATATTAATGCAATCTCTGGATCCCCTGTAAATATTAGTACAATCTCTGGATCCCCTGTAAATATTAGTACAATCTCTGGATCCCCTGTGAACGTTAATACAATCTCTGGATCCCCTGTTAATATTAGTACAATCTCTGGATCCTCTGTAAATATTAGTACAATCTCTGGATCCTCTGTAAATATTAGTGCAATCTCTGGATCCCCTGTAATATTCGTACAATCTCTGGATCCCCTGTCAAAATAAGTATAATCTCTGGATCCTCTTTAAATATTAGTATAATCTCTGGATCCACTGTAATTATAAGTGCAATCTCTGGATCTCCTGTAAATATTAGTACAATCTCTGGATCCTCTGTAAATATTGGTACAATCTCTGGATCGCCTGAAAATTTTTATGCAATCTCTGGCTCCCCTCTAAATATTAGTACAATCTCTGGATCCCCTGCCAATATTAGAACAATCTCTGCATCCTCTGTAAATATTTGTACAATCTCTGGATCCCCTGTCAATATTAGTACAATCTCTGGAACCCCAGTAAATATTAATACAATCTCTGGAACTCTCGGTAAATATTAGTACAATCACTAGATCCCCTGTAAATATTAATGCAATCTCTGGATCCCCTGTAAATATTAGTACAATCTCTGGATCCTCTGTAAATATTCGTACAATCTCTGGATCCCCTGTCAATATTAGTACAATCTCTGGAACCCCAGTAAATATTAATACAATCTCTGGAACTCTCTGTAAATATTAGTACAATCACTAGATCCCCTGTAAATATTAATACAATCTCTGGATCACCTGTTAATATTAGTACAATCTCTGGATCCCCTGTAAATATTCGTACAATCTCTGGCTCCCCTGTAAATATTAGTACAATCTCTGGATCCCCTCTAAATATCAGTACAATCACTGGACCTCTCTGTAAATATTTGTACAATCTCTGGGTCACCTCTAAAAATTAGTACAATCTCTGGATCCCCTGTATTTATTCGTACAATCTCTGGATCTCCTGTAAATATTAGTACAATCTCGGGATTCCCTGTCAATATTAGTACAATCTCTGGGTCACCTTTAAATATTAGTGCAATCTCTGGATCCCCTGTAAATATTAGTACAATCTCTGAATCAGCTATTACTATTCGTACAATCTCTGTAACCCCTGTCAATATTAGTACAATCTCTGGATCCCCTGTAAATGTTAGAAGAATCTCAACATCACCGGTTAATATCTGTACAATCTCTGGATCCCCTGTAAATATTAGTACATTCTCTGGATCCCCTGTAAATATTAGTACAATCTCTGGATCCACTGTAAATATTAGTACAATCTCTGGATCCCTATTAATATTAGTACAATCTCTGGATCCCCTGTAAATATTAGTACATTCTCTGGATCCCTATTAATATTAGTACAATCTCTGGATCCACTGTAAATATTAGTACAATCTCTGGATCCCCTGTAAATATTAGTACATTCTCTGGATCCCTATTAATATTAGTACAATCACTGCATCCCCTGTAAATATTAATGCAATCTCTGGCTCCCCTGTAAATATTAGTACAATCTCTGGATCCTCTGTAAATATTAGTGTAATCTCTGGATCCCCTGTAAATATTAGTACATTCTTTGGATCCCCTGTAAATATTAGCACAATCTCTGGATCCCCTGCAACTATTCGTACAATCTCTGGATCACCTGTAAATATTAGTACAATCTCTGGATCCCCTGTAAATATTGGTACAATCTCTGGATCCCCTATAAATATTCGTACAATCTCTGGATCTCCTGTAAATATTAGTACAATCTCTGGATCCCCTGTAAATATTAGTACAATCTCTGGATCCCCTGTAAATATTAGTACAATCTCTGAATCAGCTATTAATATTAGTACAATCTCTGGAACCCCTGTAAATATTAGTACAATCTCTGAATCAGCTATTAATATTAGTGCAATCTCTGGAACCCCTGTAAATATTAATACAATCTCTGGATCCCCTGTAAATATTAGTATAATCTCTGGATCCCCTGTCAAAATAAGTATAATCTCTGGATCCTCTTTAAATATTAGTATAATCTCTGGATCCACTGTAATTATAAGTGCAATCTCTGGATCTCCTGTAAATATTAGTACAATCTCTGGATCCTCTGTAAATATTGGTACAATCTCTGGATCGCCTGAAAATTTTTATGCAATCTCTGGCTCCCCTCTAAATATTAGTACAATCTCTGGATCCCCTGCCAATATTAGAACAATCTCTGCATCCTCTGTAAATATTTGTACAATCTCTGGATCCCCTGTCAATATTAGTACAATCTCTGGAACCCCAGTAAATATTAATACAATCTCTGGAACTCTCGGTAAATATTAGTACAATCACTAGATCCCCTGTAAATATTAATGCAATCTCTGGATCCCCTGTAAATATTAGTACAATCTCTGGATCCTCTGTAAATATTCGTACAATCTCTGGATCCCCTGTCAATATTAGTACAATCTCTGGAACCCCAGTAAATATTAATACAATCTCTGGAACTCTCTGTAAATATTAGTACAATCACTAGATCCCCTGTAAATATTAATACAATCTCTGGATCACCTGTTAATATTAGTACAATCTCTGGATCCCCTGTAAATATTCGTACAATCTCTGGCTCCCCTGTAAATATTAGTACAATCTCTGGATCCCCTCTAAATATCAGTACAATCACTGGACCTCTCTGTAAATATTTGTACAATCTCTGGGTCACCTCTAAAAATTAGTACAATCTCTGGATCCCCTGTATTTATTCGTACAATCTCTGGATCTCCTGTAAATATTAGTACAATCTCGGGATTCCCTGTCAATATTAGTACAATCTCTGGGTCACCTTTAAATATTAGTGCAATCTCTGGATCCCCTGTAAATATTAGTACAATCTCTGAATCAGCTATTACTATTCGTACAATCTCTGTAACCCCTGTCAATATTAGTACAATCTCTGGATCCCCTGTAAATGTTAGAAGAATCTCAACATCACCGGTTAATATCTGTACAATCTCTGGATCCCCTGTAAATATTGGTACATTCTCTGGATCCCCTGTAAATATTAGTACAATCTCTGGATCCACTGTAAATATTAGTACAATCTCTGGATCCCTATTAATATTAGTACAATCTCTGGATCCCCTGTAAATATTAGTACATTCTCTGGATCCCTATTAATATTAGTACAATCTCTGGATCCACTGTAAATATTAGTACAATCTCTGGATCCCCTGTAAATATTAGTACATTCTCTGGATCCCTATTAATATTAGTACAATCACTGCATCCCCTGTAAATATTAATGCAATCTCTGGCTCCCCTGTAAATATTAGTACAATCTCTGGATCCTCTGTAAATATTAGTGTAATCTCTGGATCCCCTGTAAATATTAGTACATTCTTTGGATCCCCTGTAAATATTAGTACAATCTCTGGATCCCCTGCAACTATTCGTACAATCTCTGGATCACCTGTAAATATTAGTACAATCTCTGGATCCCCTGTAAATATTAGTACAATCTCTGGATCCCCTATAAATATTCGTACAATCTCTGGATCTCCTGTAAATATTAGTACAATCTCTGGATCCCCTGTAAATATTAGTACAATCTCTGGATCCCCTGTAAATATTAGTACAATCTCTGAATCAGCTATTAATATTAGTACAATCTCTGGAACCCCTGTAAATATTAGTACAATCTCTGAATCAGCTATTAATATTAGTACAATCTCTGGAACCCCTGTAAATATTAATACAATCTCTGGATCCCCTGTAAATATTAGTATAATCTCTGGATCCCCTGTAAATATTCGTACAATCTCTGGATCCCCTGTAAATATTAGTACAATCTCTGAATCAGCTATTAATATTAGTACAATCTCTGGAACCCCTGTAAATATTAGTACAATCTCTGTAACCCCTGTCAATATTAGTACAATCTCTGGATCACCTGTAAATATTCGTGCAATCTGTGGCTCCCCCATAAATATTCGTACAATTTCTGAATCCCCTGTAAATGTTAGAAGAATCTCAACATCACCGGTTAATATCTGTACAATCTCTGGATCCACTGTAAATATTAGTACAATCTCTGGATCCCCTGTAAATATTAGTACAATCTCTGGATCCCCTGTAAATATTACTACATTCTCTGGAACCCCTATTAATATTAGTACAATCTCTGGATCCACTGTAAATATTGGTACAATCACTGCATCCCCTGTAAATATTAATGCAATCTCTGGCTCCCCTGTAAATATTAGTACAATCTCTGGATCCACTGTAAATATTGGTACAATCACTGCATCCCCTGTAAATATTAATGCAATCTCTGGCTCCCCTGTAAATATTAGTACAATCTCTGGATCCTCTGTAAATATTGGTGTAATCTCTGGATCTCCTGTAAATATTAGTACAGTCTCTGGATCCCCTGTAAATATTGGTACAATCTCTGGATCCCCTGTAAATATTAGTACATTCTCTGGATCCCCTGTAAATATTAGTACACTCTGTCGATACTCTGTAAATATTAATACAATCTCTGGATCCCCTGTAAATATTAGTACAATCTCTGGATCCCCTGTAACTATTCGTACAATCTCTGGATCACCTGTAAATATTAGTACAATTTCTGGATCCCCTGTAAATATTAGTACAATCTCTGGATCCCCTGTAAATATTAGTGCAGTCTCTGGATCACCTGTAAATATTAGTACAATCTCTGGATCTCCTGTAAATATTAGTGCAGTCTCTGGATCACCTGTAAATATTAGGACAATCTCTGGATCCCCTGTAAATATTAGTACAATCTCTGGATCCCCTGTAAATATTAGTGCAGTCTCTGGATCACCTTTAAATATTAGTACAATCTCTGGATCCCCTGTAAATATTAGTACAATCTCTGGATTACCTGTAAATATTATTACAATCTCTGGATCCCTTTTAAATATGAGTACAATCTCTAGATCTCTCTGTGAACATTAGTACCTTCTCTGGAACTCCTCTAAATCTTAAATCTCACAAACTGAAGATTCCCATGAACATATTTTTACCATCCCCGGTCCCCCTATAATTTTATCTCCCATCCCGGGGATCCCCTCTAATTTTTAAGCTGAATATAGAGACTTACAATCAACTCGAACAGCAGCGAGTGTGGGTCAGGAAATGACCAGGGCAGTAATACACTGAAATATGGTTTATAGAATTAATAACTGGATATGGAGACTTCCCAGGATCTCCAACAGAGGCAAGTGTGGGACCTTAAAATAACAAGAATAATAATACAGTGAAATATGGTTTATAGAATTAATAACTGGAGATTGAGACTTCCCAGGATCTCCAACAGAGGCAAGTGTGGGACTTTTAAATGACAAGAATAATAATCCATTGAAATATGCTTTCTAGAATTAATAACTGGAAATAGAGACTTACCAGGATCTCCAACAGAGGCAAGTGTGGGACTTTTAAATGACAAGAATAATAATCAATTGAAATATGCTTTATAGAATTAATAACTGGGTTTTGAGGCTTACCAGTGACACCGACAGCAGCGAGGAGGGGATAGTAAATTACTTGTATCCCCATAAGCACATAACTTATCCGATTGCTTAATGGTATTGAATCATAATCTTCAAACAGATATTGAATCATCCAGAATGGACTGCGGTGAACTATCCTTCCCAGGTTACGACCCAGTGTTGTAACATTACAATCTATCCTTCCCAGATTACGACCCAGTGTTGTAACGTTACAATCTATCCTTCCCAGATTACGACCCAGTGTTGTAACATTCCAATCTATCCTTCCCAGATTCTGATCCATTGCCGATCCCGATCTATTCTTTCCCTCTCTCTGATCCCTGTTAGTGCCGGAGGTGATGCTCCCACTGACACTCTGTGATAACACGGTGAAAGGAGTCGCTTATTTCTAGCAGAGAGAAACACTCCAGTGACACAATTAGGGCCCATGGAGACTGACATTAATTACAGTCACTGAACAAACAGATTCAGTTTGAACAACTTTAAACCCCACACTTTTTATATCACAACATATATTTAACCAAATATTACACAGATTGAAAGCCCAAAGCCCAGTGTATTATTTTAATAAATATTTGGAAGAGCAGAAACTATGAGACCCTCAGTCTGACAGCACTGATGTGAAGGGAGAACAGTTTCATTTACAGACTGCAGATTTTTTTGTTCAAAAAAAATACTTCATTCATAAAATTTGCTGCAATACATACAATACAGTTGTCATATCACATTCCAAACGTACACAATACAGATCATACAATTTACAGGTTACATCAAGTACAGTTCAATGAAGACATTGGACATAATTACAGTTCATGACACTCGAGGGTGCCTCATTGCATTCCACTCAATACAGATTATTGATAACAGGTACGCTACAGATTATTTCTGAGTGAAATCCTTTAATTTCAGAGAGTTTCTCCCCACTTCTCAAGGGTTGGGTTTACGATCAGAGATGGAAACTGAACCATTTTACAAGTCAGTGTGGAGACCACCCTGTGAATATTGGGGCAATCTCTGGATACCCCGGTCAATATTGGCAAGTCTATGGGTCCTCCTGGAAATATTGGGCCAGTCTCTGGATCTCCCTGTAAATATTCTTACATACTGCAGAAGCCACACTAAAGGCAGCTGGTTCCTTGTGATAATAACCGTGGGCCACTGGGTGTCGGTGTAACAGCACCAGATGTCGAGGGGCTGCTGGGGGTGTCAGTGAAATGACAGCACAGGAGGAGCCCCCTGCGACAGAGGGGCCTGAGCCAGTGGGAGCTCTTCAACTGGGTCTGTCTGCCTCGAAAAGAGGCGGACAGAGGAAGGCCAGGGAATGGGTTAAACAGTTTGTAACTCATTGACAGTGAGGAGCTTTCCGACATCGAGAGAATGTGAAGGGGATTTTATAAATATCGTACTGTCTCTCCCTCTGTCTGCCGATGTTTGTCTCTTTCTCTCACTCTCTCTGTCTCTCTCACTCTCACAATCTCTCACACTCTCTCTTTGTATCTTTGTCTCACTCTCTCTGTTTCCCAATCTCTCTTAGTCTCTTTCTCACCCTCTCTGTCTCCCTCACTCTCTTGGTCTCTCTCCATCTCTCTCTCATTCTCTCACTCCCTCTGTCTCTCTCACTCTCTCCATCATTTTCATTCTGTCCCCCTCACTGTCTGCTTCTGTCTCTCTCACACTCTCGCTCTCTCTCCTGCTGCATCTCTCACTCTAATTCTCTCTCTGTCTGTGGGTATCCAAAAAAATTTATGAAATAAAGTAAAATTTGGGAGAAAAATCAACCTCATTCATTCTACACGTTGAGGACTGGGTCCAGTTCTGGTCAGACTGCACCTTGAGGACTGGGTCCAGTTCTGGTCAGACTGCACCTTGAGGACTGGGTCCAGTTCTGGTCAGACTGCACCTTGAGGACTGGGTCCAGTTCTGGTCAGACTGCACCTTGAGGACTGGGCCCAGTTCTGGTCAGACTGCACCTTGAGGACTGGGTCCAGTTCTGGTCAGACTGCACCTTGAGGACTGGGTCCAGTTCTGGTCAGACTGCACCTTGAGGACTGGGTCCAGTTCTGGTCAGACTGCACCTTGAGGACTGGGTCCAGTTCTGGTCAGACTGCACCTTGAGGACTGGGTCCAGTTCTGGTCAGACTGCACCTTGAGGACTGGGTCCAGTTCTGGTCAGACTGCACCTTGAGAACTGGGTCCAGTTCTGGTGGGACTGCACCTTGAGGACTGGGTCCAGTTCTGGTGGGACTGCACCTTGAGGACTGGGTCCAGTTCTGGTCAGACTGCACCTTGAGGACTGGGTCCAGTTCTGGTGGGACTGCACCTTGAGGACTGGGTCCAGTTCTGGTTGGACTGCACCTTGAGGACTGGGTCCAGTTCTGGTTGGACTACATCTTGAGGACTGGGTCCAGTTCTGGTGGGACTGCACCTTGAGGACTGGGTCCAGTTCTGGTCGGACTACATCTTGAGGACTGGGTCCAGTTCTGGTCAGACTGCACCTTGAGGACTGGGTCCAGTTCTGGTCGGACTACATCTTGAGGACTGGGTCCAGTTCTGGTCAGACTGCACCTTGAGGACTGGGTCCAGTTCTGGTGGGACTGCACCTTGAGGACTGGGTCCAGTTCTGGTGGGACTGCACCTTGAGGACTGGGTCCAGTTCTGGTCGGACTACATCTTGAGGACTGGGTCCAGTTCTGGTCAGACTGCACCTTGAGGACTGGGTCCAGTTCTGGTGGGACTGCACCTTGAGGACTGGGTCCAGTTCTGGTCGGACTACATCTTGAGGACTGGGTCCAGTTCTGGTCAGACTGCACCTTGAGGACTGGGTCCAGTTCTGGTGGGACTGCACCTTGAGGACTGGGTCCAGTTCTGGTCAGACTGCACCTTGAGGACTGGGTCCAGTTCTGGTCAGACTGCACCTTGAGGACTGGGTCCATGTACTGGGAAGACTGCAACTTGAGGACTGGAGAGAGTGGAGCAGTGGGATTGGTGTGAGATTGATACAGGACTATGGGGAGAGAGTGGGGCAGTGGGAATAGTGTGAGATTGATACAGGACTATGGGGAGAGAGTGGGGCAGTGGGATTAGTGTGAGATTGATACAGGACTATGAGCAAAGAGTGGGGCAGTGGGATTAGTGTGAGATTGATACAGGACTGTGGGGATATAATGGGGCAGTGGGATTAGTGTGAGATTGATACAGGACTATGGGGAGATTGTGGGGAATTGGGATCAGTTTGAGATTGACACAGGACTATGGGGAGAGAGTGGGTCAGTGGGATCAGAGTGAGATTGATACAGGATTATGGGGAGAGAGTGGGGCAGTGGGATTATTGTGAGATTGATACAGGACTATGGGGAGAGAGTGGGGCAGTGGGATTAAGGTGAGATTGATTCTGGACTATGGGGAGAGAGTGGGGCAGTGGGATTATTGTGAGATTGATACAGGACTATGGGGAGAGAGTGGGGCAGTGGGATTAGTGTGAGATTGATACAGGGCTATGGGGAGAGAGTGGGGCAGTGGGAATAGTGTGAGATTGATACAGGACTATGGGGAGAGAGCGGGGCAGTGGGATTAGTGTGAGATTGATACAGGACGATGGGGAGAGAGTGGGGCAGTGGGATTAGTGTGAAATTGATACAGGACGATGGGGTGAGAGCGGGGCAGTGGGATTAGTGTGAGATTGATACAGTATTATGGGGAGGGAGTGGGGCAGTGGGATTAGCTCCAGATTGATACGGGGCTATGGGGAGCAGGTGGGGCAGTGGGATTAGTGTGGGACAGACAGAGAAAGGGCCGGGATTCGGTGAAACAGTTAGTTGCTCATTGACAGTGAGGAGCTTTCCGACACCTCGAGGATGTGAAGGGGATTTTATAAATAAAATCTCTCACTCCCTCTGTCTCTCTCACTCTCTCTGTCTCTCTCACTCTGTCTCGTTCATTCTCTCTTTCTCTCACTCCCTCTGTCTTTCTCACTCTCCAGTCTTTTTTACTCTGTCGTCCTCACTGTCCGCTTCGCGCTCTCACTCACTCTCGCTCTCTCTCCTGCTGCCTCTCTCTCTCACTCGAATTCTCTCCCTCTCTCTCTCTCTCTGTATCCGTAAATTTTCAGAAATAATGTAAAATTTGTGAATAAAAAATCAAACCTCATTCATTCTACAACTTGAGGACTGGGTCCAGTTCTGGTCAGACTGCACCTTGAGGACTGGGTCCAGTTCTGGTCAGACTGCACCTTGAGGACTGGGTCCAGTTCTGGTCAGACTGCACCTTGAGGACTGGGTCCAGTTCTGGTCAGACTGCACCTTGAGGACTGGGTCCAGTTCTGGTCAGACTGCATCTTGAGAACTGGGTCAATTTCTGGTCACCGAGATACCAGGGAGACAATCGACTGCTGGAGGAAGCACAGAGAAGAGTCTCGAGGCAGCTCCCCAGTATCAGGGGCGGGTCTGAGTAATGAGGAAAGACTGGAGAGACTTGGGCTTCTGAGAGTGGATGTGAAGTGTGTGAGAGGAGACCTTGGAGAGGGATACAAGATAGGAAAGGGACAGGAAATGACTTTATATTAAATTCCCTCACACTGTGTACGGTCCCACACTGTAACTGTGTTTATGTACAGTTCCCTCACTCTGTGTATTCCCACACTGTAACTGTGTTTATGTACAGTTCCCTCACTCTGTGTATTCCCACACTGTAACTGTGTTTATGAACAGTTCCCTCACTCTGTGTATTCCCACACTGTAACTGTGTTTATGTACAGTTCCCTCACTCTGTGTATTCCCACACTGTAACTGTGTTTATGTACAGTTCCCTCACTCTGTGTATTCCCACACTGTAACTGTGTTTATGTACAGTTCCCTCACTCTGTGTATTCCCACACTGTAACTGTGTTTATGTACAGTTCCCTCACTCTGTGTATTCCCACACTGTAACTGTGTTTATGTACAGTTCCTTCACTCTGTGTATTCCCACACTGTAACTGTGTTTATGTACAGTTCCCTCACTCTGTGTATTCCCACACTGTAACTGTGTTTATGTACAGTTCCCTCACTCTGTGTATTCCCACACTGTAACTGTGTTTATGTACAGTTCCCTCACTCTGTGTATTCCCACACTGTAACTGTGTTTATGTACAGTTCCCTCACTCTGTGTATTCCCACACTGTAACTGTGTTTATGTACAGTTCCCTCACTCTGTGTATTCCCACACTGTAACTGTGTTTATGTACAGTTCCCTCACTCTGTGTATTCCCACACTGTAACTGTGTTTATGTACAGTTCCCTCACTCTGTGTATTCCCACACTGTAACTGTGTTTATGTACAGTTCCCTCACTCTGTGTATTCCCACACTGTAACTGTGTTTATGTACAGTTCCCTCACTCTGTGTATTCCCACACTGTAACTGTGTTTATGTACAGTTCCCTCACTCTGTGTATTCCCACACTGTAACTGTGTTTATGTACAGTTCCCTCACTCTGTGTATTCCCACACTGTAACTGTGTTTATGTACAGTTCCCTCACTCTGTGTATTCCCACACTGTAACTGTGTTTATGTTGAATTCTCCGGTCCGTTATTTTGATAAACTGACCAACACCCTCACACTGTGAAGAGTAAAATTTGCTGCCCAATAACCCAATTTCTTATCCGCACCTGCGGCTGGAAGACCATTAACTCGGTGAAGGAGGCCCTTTGGCCCGTCTGAAACCTGCTGGCCTTCCAGCTGAAGGAGCTGTCCACAACCGAGTGTTGCCAACTGGCACACTCCAAGGTCCAGGAGTACGTGCTGCGGGACGCACTGAGGCGAGGTGCGGCCTACGCAACGGCTGTATGGGGAGAGGCCACCGTGTGAGGTCACCCCACCCTGTATCGTACACCATGAATCATAAGAAATGGACTGTGTTTGAATTGTAACATTGGGATCGTATTGTGTACGATCTGTATTGTATTAGTTTGAATTGTACTGGTTTGGAATTGTGATATTTACATTGAACTGAGTATCTTTAAATTCTATAAAATAAAGTATATTTTAAAATTTCAATAAAGTTTTTGTTCTGAGAGTCTGTCTCCGTTCGGTAAATATAAACCTGTTTATTGGTGCAATGGACAAAATCACAACTGTATTTCCATATCTAAAGCCGCCTGCTTATTCTTTTTAGTAACAAGGCCCCTGTGGGAGGTCCCCCTGCTCAGAATAAGCCTGGCTGTGAAATCTGAGAGGAAGTGGAAGGAGAAGCAACCAGACTTGATGTTATCGTTGAGTTTCGAACATCTGTCAACTGGTAATAACAAATAGTCACTGTGCTTCGAGTAAACCAAGGGCTGGAGAGTGAGAAGCTTCTCAAGCTTTCATTCAGGGTTAATTCCAACACCTGAACCTGCCAGTTGTCTGTTACACATCAAGCAAACATTCCACATTTCAACTACTCCCTCAACACTGTCCCATCAAACACTCCCAGGGCAGGTCCAGGGTTAGATACAGAGTAAAGCTGCCTCTGCACTATCCCATCAAACACTCCCAGGGCAGGTCCAGCACGGGTTAGATATAGAGTAAAGCTCCCTCAACACTGTCCCATCAAACATTCCCAGGGCAAGTACAGCATGGGTTGGATACAGAGCAAATCTCCCTCGACACTGTCCCATCAAACACTCCCAGGGCAAGTACAGCACGGGTTCGATACAGAGTAAAGCTCCCTCTGCACTGTCCCATCAAACACTCCCAGGGCAAGTCCAGCACGGGTTAGATACAGAGGAAAGTTCCCGATACACTGTCCCATGAAACACTCCCAGGGCAGGTCCAGCACGGGCTAGATACTGAGGAAAGTTCCCTCTACACTGACCCATCAAACATTCCCAGCACAGGTACAGCACGAGTTAGATACAGAGTAAAGCTCCCTCGACACTATCCCATCAAACACTCCCAGGGCAGGTACAGCACGGGTAAGATACAGACTAAAGCTCCCTCGACACTGTCCCATCAAACACTCCCATGCAGCTACAGCACGGGTTCGAAACAGAGTAAAGCTCCCTCTACACTGTCCCATCAAACACTCCCAGGGCAGGAACAGCACGGGCTATGAACAGAGTAAAGCTCCCTCCACTCTGTCCCATCAAACACTCCCAGGGCAGGAACAGCACAGGTTCGATACAGAGTAAAGCTCCCTCTGCAGTGTCCCATCAAACACTCCCAGGGCAGGTGCAGCACGGGTTAGTAACAGAGCAAATCTCCCTCTGCACTGTCCCATCAAACACTCCCAGGGCAAGTACAGCATGGGTTGGATACAGAGTAAAGCTCCCTCTGCACTGTCCCATCAACCATTCCCAGGGCAGGTACAGCACGGGTTAGATACAGAGTAAAGCTCCCTCGACACAGTCCCATCAAACAATCCCAGTACAGGTACAGCACGGGTTAGATACAGAGTAAAGCTCCCTCTACACTGTCCCATCAAACACTCCCAGGGCAGGAACAGCACGGGCTATGAACAGAGTAAAGCTCCCTCCACTCTGTCCCATCAAACACTCCCAGGGCAGGAACAGCACAGGTTCGATACAGAGTAAAGCTCCCTCTGCAGTGTCCCATCAAACACTCCCAGGGCAGGTGCAGCACGGGTTAGTAACAGAGCAAATCTCCCTCTGCACTGTCCCATCAAACACTCCCAGGGCAAGTACAGCATGGGTTGGATACAGAGTAAAGCTCCCTCTGCACTGTCCCATCAACCATTCCCAGGGCAGGTACAGCACGGGTTAGATACAGAGTAAAGCTCCCTCTACACTGTCCCATCAAACACTCCCAGGACAGGTGCAGCACGGGTTAGATGCAGAGTAAAGCTCCCCCTGTGCTGTCCCATCAAACATTCCCAGGGCAGGTACAGCACGGATTAGATACAGAGTAAAGCTCCCTCGACACAGTCCCATCAAACACTCCCAGAGCAGGTACAGGGTTTGATACAGAGTAAAGCTCCCTTTACACTGTCCCATCAAACACTCCCAGGGCAGGTACAGGGTTTGATACAGAGTAAAGCTCCCTCTACACCGTCCCGTCAAACACTCCCAGGGCAGGTACAGCACGGGTCCGATCCAGAGTATAGAAGGAGTCGAGAGGTGGTGGTGAGGTGGAGCTGGGTATCGTCAGTGTACATGTGGAACCTGATGTCATGTCTTCGGATGATATCACCGAGGGGCAGCATGTAGATGAGAAATGGGAGGGGGCCAAGGGTAGATCCTTGGGGGACTCCAGAGGTAACGGTGCGGGGGTGGGAAGAGACGCCATTGCAGGTGATTCTCTGGCTACGACTGGAGAGATCAGAATGGAACCCTTGGGAAACACACTTGGGAACGGACGGTCATTGAACTGTTCCACACACACTCCTTAAACCACATCATAGAATCAGAGAATGATACAGCACTGGGAGAGGCCATTCGGACCATCGTGCCTGTGCTGGCTCTTTGGACGAGCGATCCAATCAGTCCCACTCCCCCTGCTCGTTCCCCCGTAGCCCTGCAAATTTTCCCCCTTCAAGTATTTATCCAATTCCCTTTTGAAAGTTATTATTGAATCTGCTTCCACCGCCCTTTCAGGCCGTGAATTCCAGATCATCACAACTCGCTGCGTAAAAAAATGTTTCCTCATCTCCCCTCTGGCTCTTTTACCGATTACCGTAAATCTGTGTCCTCTGGTTACCTTATTTACTCTATTAAAACCCTTCATGATTTTGAACACCTCGATCAAATCTCCCCTTAACCTTCTCTGCTCTCAGGAGAACAACCCCAGTTTCTCCAGTCTCTCCACATCACTGAAGCCCCTCATCCCTGGAACCATTCTAGTAAATCTCTTCTGCACCCTCTCCAAGGCCTTGACATCCTTCCTAAAGTGTGGGGCCCAGAATTGGTCACAATACTCCAGCTGGGGCCCTAACCAGTGTTTTATAAAGGTTCAGCATAACTTCCTTGCTTTTGTACTCCATGCCTCGAGTTATAAAGCCCAGGATCCCGTCTGTCTTTTTAACAGCCTTCTCAACTTGTCCTGCCACCTTCAAAGATTTGTGTACACCCCCCCCCCCAGGTCTCTCTGTTCCTGCACCCCCTTTAAAATTGGACCATTTAGTTAATGTTGCCTCTCCTCACTCTTCCGACCAAAATGAATCACTCGCTGGTCAGTCGAGCTCGGGGCAGCCTTGGGTTGTTCTGGGCAAGACTTCCCAACACGGCCTGACTGAGGTGTGGGGTAAACAGTGAAGGAGGTAACAGGATGGGAAACACAGGGGAGGGGGGAGGGAGGGAGGGGCATCCAAGGCTGGGGAACACTTTCAGCTCAGAAACAATTTGCTGGATGTGGACCCGGCCCAGTCAGCAAACACTGAGTGCGGTTTCCATCAATCATTGCTGACGGGGTGAGTTTAGTTCTGGGTGTGTGTCGCTGCGTGTTGCTGATAAGGCCTCGGTCCAAACAGGCTCTTCCACTGTTTATCTCAAACGGAGCAGCAGACCGGTTCTGTGAGCAAACCCACTGAGCTGTGTTCGGGGGCCGGTCAGTAAAATCAAACGGAGCCCCTCCTGGTTCTGAGCCCCCTGTACAGCTCTGGAAATCAGGAACAGAGACTGGAGGAGAAACTGTGAGACTGGAATGGGGAACGTTCCACAAAATGATTCAAGTATACAGAGAGAGAGATTTTATAAATATATATATCAATATATATAGAGAGAGAGATGGAGATAGACAGAGTGGGGGATAGATAGACTGCTGGAGATATAGGACCAATACTATAGATGGTGTTACTGGTGTGGGTGTGTTATTCAGACATCTGATGGTGTTACATAGAGAGAGAGAGATGGAGAGAGACAGAAGAGTGTTAGATAGATATCGAGATAGAGAGATAAATAGATAGACAGACAGACTGCTGCTGGGATTGGACTAATACTGGACATTATTCTGGCCGCACTCCCGAAACCTTCACACATGAATTTGAATCACTGGAACTTTCTGAAGCCGCTCTTTCCCGGGGCTCTGAGGTATTTCCCACTCCCCGCTAAAGACCCCCGCCCACTGTTGAGTTCGGGACAAACCTCCCCCCTCCTCTCCCTTTCCCTGTCTCTCCCTCTACCTCTCTCTCTCTCTCCCTCTCTCTCTTTCTCCCTCTCTCTCTCCCTCTCTCCCCTTCTCCCTCTCTCTCTCTCTCTCTCCCTCTCTCACTCTCTCCCACTCCCACTCCCTGTCTCTCCCTCTTCCTCTCTCTCTCTCCCTCTCTCCCTCTCCCTCTCCCTCTCTCTCTCCCCTTATCTCTCCCTCTCCCTCTCTCTCTCTCCCCCTCTCCCTCTCTCACTCCCTCTCTCTCCCTCTCTCTCTCTCTCTCCCTCTCCCTCTCTCTCTCTCTCCCTCTCTCTCTCTCTCCCTCTCCCTCTCTCCCCGGGCCCCTCGTGCTTTTCCTGTTGGGGTTTGAAGGCCGAGCTCGCGAAGCCCGTCCTTCACTCACCTTCACTCACTCGGGCTCCTCCGTCCCGCAGTTGAACACCTTTTAAAATCACCTCAATCCATCAGAAAAAGGGAGGAGGGGAAAAGCAGAGTGGGTTTGAGGGGGAGAGGCCCCCCTTCACCCCCTCCCCTGTCCCACCCTCACCCCCTCCCCTGTCCCACCCCACCCCCTCATTAAATAAAAAGGAGCAGAAACAGGAAGGCTGAGAAAGAAAGAAAGAGCTGAGAAAAAGATGAGAAGCAGGTCAGTGGTTTGGGCCCAGAGTTGTGTGGTGACAAGTGGCCCTGGGGTTTTTACCCAAGACAGGCCTCAGGCCCAAGTCATTGGCTCCACATGTTGAGGCAATGGTGCAGGCCGAGAGGTGCCCGGTATCGGGGAGCAGCAGCAGCAGGGAATCAAATCTCAGGCTCAGTAAGTACGGCCATCGTTTCTCTTCATCCATTTCGATTAGAATAACATTTCGCTGAATGTGGCCCAGGTCAAGTGAGGGGATCTCGGATCAGAGCCCGTCACAGGGAATGAGATCAACTCCCCTCCTTTATACAGTGTTACTAGTGTGGGTGTGATACACGGACACCTGGTGCTGTTACTGCTGCAGGTATAGTACTAATACTTCACATGGTGTTACTCGTGTGGGTGTGATACACGTACACCTGGTGCTGTTACTGCTGCAGGTATAGTACTAATACTTCACATGGTGTTACTAGTGTGGGTGTGATACACGGACACCTGGTGCTGTTACTGCTGCAGGTATAGTACTAATACTTCACATGGTGTTACTAGTGTGGGTGTGATACACGTACACCTGGTGCTGTTACTGCTGCAGGTATAGTACTAATACTTCACATGGTGTTACTAGTGTGGGTGTGATACACGGACACCTGGTGCTGTTACTGCTGCAGGTATAGTACTAATACTTCACATGGTGTTACTAGTGTGGGTGTGATACACGTACACCCGGTGCTGTTACTGCTGCAGGTATAGTACTAATACTTCACATGGTGTTTAGTGTGGGTGTGATACACGTACACCTGGTGCTGTTACTGCTGCAGGTATAGTACTAATATTTCACATGGTGTTACTAGTGTGGGTGTGATACACGTACACCTGGTGCTGTTACTGCCGCAGGTATAGTACTAATACTTCACATGGTGTTACTGGTCTGGGTGTGATATACGTTCACCTGGTGCTGTTACTGCTGCAGGTATAGTACTAATACTTCACATGGTGTTACTAGTGTGGGTGTGATACACGTACACCTGGTGCTGTTACTGCTGCAGGTATAGTACTAATACTTCACATGGTGTTACCAGTGTGGGTGTGATACACGGACACCCGGTGCTGTTACTGCTGCAGGTATATTACTAATACTTCACATGGTGTTACTAGTGCGGGTGTGATACACGTACACCCGGTGCTGTTACTGCTGCAGGTATAGTACTAATACTTCACATGGTGTTACTCGTGTGGGTGTGATACACGTACACCTGGTGCTGTTACTGCTGCAGGTATAGTACTAATACTTCACATGGTGTTACTCGTGTGGGTGTGATACACGTACACCCGGTGCTGTTACTGCTGCAGGTATAGTACTAATACTTCACATGGTGTTACTCGTGTGGGTGTGATACACGTACACCTGGTGCTGTTACTGCTGCAGGTATAGTACGAATACTTCACATGGTGTTACTAGTGTGGGTGTGATACACGTACACCCGGTGCTGTTACTGCTGCAGGTATAGTACTAATACTTCACATGGTGTTACTCGTGTGGGTGTGATACACGTACACCTGGTGCTGTTACTGCTGCAGGTATAGTACTAATACTTCACATGCTGTTACTAGTGTGGGTGTGATACTCGTACACCCGGTGCTGTTACTGCTGCAGGTATAGTACTAATACTTCACATGGTGTTTAGTGTGGGTGTGATACACGTACACCTGGTGCTGTTACTGCTGCAGGTATAGTACTAATATTTCACATGGTGTTACTTGTGTGGGTGTGATACACGTACACCTGGTGCTGTTACTGCTGCAGGTATAGTACTAATACTTCACATGGTGTTACTGGTCTGGGTGTGATATACGTGCACCTGGTGCTGTTACTGCTGCAGGTATATTACTAATACTTCACATGGTGTTACGAGTGTGGGTGTGATACACGTACACCTGGTGCTGTTACTGCTGCAGGTATAGTACTAATACTTTAGATGGTGTTTAGTGCGGGTGTGTTATTCTGACATCTGATGGTGTTCCTGACGGTGTTTCACTCCTACACTAGATGGCATTATTGGGACATGTCGTCCTGCCAATGGAAACAGTCTATTGACGGTGACCTTGCCTGTTCATTTGATCATTTTGAACACCTCGATCACATATCCTGGGTTCCAATTCGAGTCTGACATCGATCCCATCTCAGGTTCAGGGTCTCCACTCCCGTTAAGCAGTCTTGGAATCTTAATATTGAGGCAGTTGATTCCCGCTGCCCTGGATCGACTCGTCCCACAGTGAGACCCGGGGATGGAACAGTGATCTCCCCCTTGTGATCCCCACCCCACACTCATGTCTTCTGCGCCTGGATCTCCTGAGCCTGGGCTCAGTGGGGATCACTCTCGCCTCAGAGTCAGAAAGGTCATGGGTTCAAACCCCATTCCAGAGACTTGAGCCCATAATCCCAGCTGACACTCACTGAGGGAGAGCTGCACTGTCGGAGGTGCCGTCCTTCGGGTGAGACGTTAAACCGAGGCCCCGCCTGCCCTCTCAGGTGGGTGGAAAAGATCCCATGGGACCATTTCGAAGAAGAGCTGGGAAGTTCTCCCCGGTGTCCAGGGCCAATATTTATCCCTCAACCAACATCATTAAATAACAAATTATCTGGTCATTTTATCTCATTGCTGTTTGTGGGATCTTGCTGTGCGCAAATTGGCTCCCGCCTTTCCTACATTACAACAGTGACTGCACTTCAGAAAATCCTGAATTGTCTGTAAAGCTCTTTGGGAGGTCCTGAGGTTTGTAAAAGGCTCTGTATGAAGGAAAGTTCCCGGGAGTTACTGTGAGAGGAGGTGAACTTTGGTTCGATTTGTTTGCTGCTTTATTCCAAAGCCGGGTGAGATGTTCAGAACAACAGGGACAATCAGAGTCACTTCATTCAATCAGTCCAGCTCACATTCGAGTGATGAAAGGGTCTCGAGAATCCACTGTCCTCCCACCACCTGGGAGGGGAATCTTGATCCAAACAGAATAACTCCTCTGCAGAACCTCTCTCTCTGCAGTTCCCCCGTCTTCACTGAACCTTCGAGCAGCACTCGGCTGCCCGCCTGACTGGGCAGCCTTCTGTTTCCAAAAGCCTGACTGCCTCTCTTGGTGTCTGCGTCCCGCTCCTAAAAGCTCTGTGTTAAAAGACCCCCCTCTCGCAGACTGACAGAGATCAAAGGGTTTTCGAACACAATGTGGGGAGAGGCGTCTTTCCCAAAACCCAGACAAATGAAACACTTATTGTCTGGTCTCTGGGAGAGACAACTCCCGATCAGCAAATTACCCACCGGCCGTCTAGGAGTCTCTGTTTCTTTGATTAATTCTCGGGGTGTGGGGCACCGCTGGGCAAGGCCGGCATTTATTGCCCGTCTCGAGTTGCCCTGAGAAGGTGGGGGTGGGCCTTCATCTTGAACCGCTGGTCGTGGTTTCATGCAAATTAATATCTTGCTCGTTCACTTCAGAGGGCAGCTAAGAGTCAACCAGGTTGGTGTGGGACTGGAGTCACGTATAGGCCGGACTGGGGAAGGACGGCAGGTTCCCCACAGGTAGTTCCTGAAGCAGTTGGGTCTTTACGATGATCCGACAGCTCCACGGTCACTTTTCCTGATCCAAACTTTTTATTTCCAGATTTATTCCGGGTTCTACCATCGGGGCCGTCTCCACCTGTCCCTCAGCCGTCTAGACCAGGGAACCGCACCCATGGAATGACATAACATGTCCCCGTCTGTCTGTGCACCATGTGGGCTCCCATGTCTCCTCTCCCTTGAGCAGGTAAGACACATAAAGCTGGTTCCTCCTGCATGCTTTTGGGGGCAGGCCTCAGGGCCCAAACCCCCTGTTACCCCCTGGGGATCTTAACCCACCCTCTCTGAATATGGAGCCTTTTTAAATTCAGCTCTCCCTCTCTCTGAGCCCTCAGGCGGGGCTGGGAGTTTGCCCCTCCTCCTTGGTTTGTCCGTCCCGAGCTGGAATCTCAAGGTCGAGGGGGAAATGGTGAATCTTTATAAACCGACAGTAAGACCACAGTCGGAGCACTGTGTGCAGTGTGGGGATCCACACTGTGTTGAGGCAATCGAGACGGTGCAGCAAACATTCATTAAGATGCTGCCTGGTGTGAAAATAAAAACAAGAACAAAGCTGTTTCCCCTCACGGTCTCTCCGATTCCCCTCACGGTCTCTCTGATTCCCCTCGCGGTCTCTCCGTTTCCCCTCACGGTCTCTCTGATTCCCCTTGCGGTCTCTCCGTTTCCCCTCACGGTCTCTCTGATTCCCCTCGCGGTCTCTCCGTTTCCCCTCACGGTCTCTCCGATTCCCCTCACGGTGTCTCCGATTCCCCTCGCGGTCTCTCCGTTTCCCCTCACGGTCTCTCTGATTCCCCTCACGGTGTCTCCGATTCCTCTCACGGTCTCTCTGATTCCCCTCACGGTCTCTCTGATTCCCCTCACGGTCTCTCTGATTCGCCTCACGGTCTCTCCGATTCCCCTCATAGAATCATTGAATGGTTACAGCACAGAAGGAGGCCATTCTGCCCATCCAGCCCGTGCTGGCTCTTTGTAAGACCAATCCAGTTGGTCCCATTCCCCCGCCCTTTCCCCGTGAGTTTACAAATCGATCCCAAGTTCCCCTCCTCTTCCTGTAACTGGCAGTAACTTCCATTCATACAGTGCCTTTCACAACCTCAGGACCAAAGTGATTTACAGACAATTAATTACTTTTTGAAGTGTAATCACTGTTGTCATGTGGGAAACGCGGCCGCCATGTTATGCACAGCAAGATCCCACAAACAGCAATGAGATAAAATGATCAGATAATCTATTTTAATGATATTGGTTCAGGGATAAATATTGGCCCAGGACACCGGGGAGAACTCCCCTGCTCTTCTTCCAATAGTGGCCGTGGGATCTTTTCTATCCACCGGAGAGGGGCAGACAGGGCCTCGGTTTAACGTCCCATCCGAAAGACGGCACCTCCGGCAGTGCAGCACTCCCTCAGCACTGCACCGAAGTGTCAGCCTAGATTAGGGCCTCAAGTCTCTGGAGTGGGCCTTGAACCCACGACCTTGTGACTCAGAGGTGAGAGTGATCCCCACTGAGCCCAGGCTGAGAGGCCCAGGTGGAAAAGACATGAGTGTGGGGTGGGGATCACAAGGGGGAGATCACAGTTCCATCCCCGGGTCTCACTGTGGGACGAGTCGATCCAGGGCAGCGGGAATCAACTGCCTTAATATTAAGATTCCCAGACTGCTTAACGGGAGTGGAGACCCTGAACCTGAGATGGGATCGATGTCAGACTCGAATTGGAACCCAGGATATGTGATCGAGGTGTTCAAAATGATCAAATGAACAGGCAAGGTCACCGTCAATAGACTGTTTCCATTGGCAGGACTACATGTCCCAATAATGGCATCTAGTGTAGGAGTGAAACACCGTCAGGAACACCATCAGATGTCGGAATTTATTTTAATATTTCAAAATATACTTTATTTCATCAAATTTAAAGACACCACAATTCCAAGGCCACACATTTCAAAACAATACAACACGGATCGTAAACAATACGATTCCAAATATTACAATTTAAAAACACAGAGCACATCTCCGAATACATTCTGTACGATACAGGGTGGGGTGGCCTCACACGGTGGACTCTCCCCATACAGCCATTGTGTTGGCCGCATTAGTAACACCATGCAAAGAAGGGACTGAGAGACACCAGTCAGTGTACAGATATCATCCTGAGAGAGAGAGGGACTGAGAGACACCAGTCAGTGTACAGATATCATCCTGAGAGAGAGGGACTGAGAGACACCAGTCAGTGTACAGATATCACCCTGAGGGAGAGGGACTGAGAGACACCAGTCAGTGTACAGATATCACCCTGAGAGAGAGGGACTGAGAGACACCAGTCAGTGTACAGATATCTCCCTGTTCACAGAATTGATACCAGATCTCGACCAGTAATACTGTCAGGATTAGAAATACCAGATGTAGACCAGTAACACTGTCAGGATTAGAAATACCAGATCGAGACCAGTAACACTGTCAGGATTAGAAATACCAGATCCAGACCAGTAAAACTGTCAGGATTAGAAATACCAGATCTAGACCAGTAACACTGTCAGGATTAGAAATACCAGATCTAGACCAGTAACACTGTCAGGATTAGAAATACCAGATCTAGACCAGTAACACTGTCAGGATTAGAAATACCAGATCTAGACCAGTCATACTGTCAGGATTAGAAATACCAGATCTAGACCAGTGACACTGTCAGGATTAGAAATACCAGATCTGGACCAGTAATACTGTCAGGATTAGAAATACCAGATCTGGACCAGTAATACTGTCAGGATTAGAAATACCAGATCTAGACCAGTAATACTGTCAGGATTAGAAATACCAGATCTCGACCAGTAACACTGTCAGGATTAGAAATACCAGATCTAGACCAGTAATACTGTCAGGATTAGAAATACCAGATCTGGACCAGTAACACTGTCAGGATTAGAAATACCAGATCTAGACCAGTAATACTGTCAGGATTAGAAATACCAGATCTGGACCAGTAATACTGTCAGGATTAGAAATACCAGATCTGGACCAGTAACACTGTCAGGATTAGAAATACCAGATCTAGACCAGTAATACTGTCAGGATTAGAAATACCAGATCTAGACCAGTAATACTGTCAGGATTCGAAATACCAGATCTAGACCAGTCATACTATCAGGATTAGAAATACCAGATCAAGACCAGTAACACTGTCAGGATTAGAAATACCAGATCTCGAACAGTAACACTGTCAGTATTAGAAATGCCAGATCTAGACCAGTAATACTGTCAGGATTAGAAATACCAGATCTAGACCAGTAATACTGTCAGGATTAGAAATACCAGATCTAGACCAGTAACACTGTCAGGATTAGAAATACCAGATCGAGACCAGTAACACTGTCAGGATTAGAAATACCAGATCTAGACCAGTAATACTGTCAGGATTAGAAATACCAGATCTGGACCAGTAATACTGTCAGGATTAGAAATACCAGATCGAGACCAGTAATACTGTCAGGATTAGAAATACCAGATCTCGACCAGTAATACTGTCAGGATTAGAAATACCAGATCTGGACCAGTAACACTGTCAGGATTAGAAATACCAGATCTAGACCAGTAACACTGTCAGGATTAGAAATACCAGATCTAGACCAGTAATACAGTCAGGATTGGAAATACCAGATCTAGACCAGTAATACTGTCAGGATTGGAAATACCAGATCTAGACCAGTAACACTGTCAGGATTATAAATACCAGATCTGGACCAGTAATACTGTCAGGATTAGAAATACCAGATCTAGACCAGTAACACTGTCAGGATTGGAAATACCAGATCTAGACCAGTAATACTGTCAGGATTAGAAATACCAGATCTCGACCAGTAACACTGTCAGGATTAGAAATACCAGATCTGGACCAGTAACACTGTCAGGATTAGAAATACCAGATCTAGACCAGTAACACTGTCAGGATTAGAAATACCAGATCTAGACCAGTGACACTGTCAGGATTCGAAATACCAGATCTGGACCAGTAATACTGTCAGGATTAGAAATACCAGATCTGGACCAGTAATACTGTCAGGATTAGAAATACCAGATCTCGACCAGTAACACTGTCAGGATTAGAAATACCAGATCTAGACCAGTAATACTGTCAGGATTAGAAATACCAGATCTGGACCAGTAATACTGTCAGGATTAGAAATACCAGATCTAGACCAGTAATACTGTCAGGATTAGAAATACCAGATCTCGACCAGTAACACTGTCAGTATTAGAAATACCAGATCTGGACCAGTAATACTGTCAGGATTAGAAATACAAGATCTAGACCAGTAATACTGTCAGGATTAGAAATACCAGATCTGGACCAGTCATACTGTCAGGATTAGAAATACCAGATCTAGACCAGTAACACTGTCAGGATTGGAAATACCAGATCTAGACCAGTCATACTGTCAGGATTAGAAATACCAGATCTGGACCAGTAATACTGTCAGGATTAGATATACCAGATCTAGACCAGTAATACTGTCAGGATTAGAAATACCAGATCTAGACCAGTAATACTGTCAGGATTAGAAATACCAGATCTAGACCAGCGACACTGTCAGGATTAGAAATACCAGATCTAGACCAGTAATACTGTCAGGATTAGAAATCCCAGATCTAGACCAGTAATACTGTCAGGATTAGATATACTAGATCTGGACCAGTAACACTGTCAGGATTAGAAATACCAGATCTAGACCAGTAATACTGTCAGGATTAGAAATACCAGATCTAGACCAGTAATACTGTCAGGATTAGAAATACCAGATCTGGACCAGTAACACTGTCAGGATTAGAAATACCAGATCTAGACCAGTGACACTGTCAGGATTAGAAATACCAGATCTCGACCAGTCATACTGTCAGGATTAGAAATACCAGATCTCGACCAGTAATACTGTCAGGATTAGAAATACCAGATCTAGACCAGTAATACTGTCAGGATTAGCAATACCAGATCTAGACCAGTGACACTGTCAGGATTAGAAATACCAGATCTGGACCAGTCATACTGTCAGGATTAGAAATACCAGATCTAGACCAGTCATACTGTCAGGATTAGAAATACCAGATCTAGACCAGTAATACTGTCAGGATTAGCAATACCAGATCTAGACCAGTGACACTGTCAGGATTAGAAATACCAGATCTAGACCAGTGACACTGTCAGGATTAGAAATACCAGATCTGGACCAGTAATACTGTCAGGATTAGAAATACCAGATCTGGACCAGTAATACTGTCAGGATTAGAAATACCAGATCTAGACCAGTAATACTGTCAGGATTAGAAATACCAGATCTAGACCAGTGACACTGTCAGGATTAGAAATACCAGATCTAGACCAGTAATACTGTCAGGATTAGAAATACCAGATCTAGACCAGTAATACTGTCAGGATTAGAAATACCAGATCTAGACCAGTAATACTGTCAGGATTAGAAATACCAGATCTAGACCAGTAATACTGTCAGGATTAGAAATACCAGATCTAGACCAGTGACACTGTCAGGATTAGAAATACCAGATCTAGACCAGTAATACTGTCAGGATTAGAAATACCAGATCTAGACCAGTAATACTGTCAGGATTAGAAATACCAGATCTAGACCAGTAATACTGTCAGGATTAGAAATACCAGATCTAGACCAGTAATACTGTCAGGATTAGAAATACCAGATCTAGACCAGTGACACTGTCAGGATTAGAAATACCAGATCTAGACCAGTAATACTGTCAGGATTAGAAATACCAGATCTGGACCAGTGACACTGTCAGGATTAGAAATACCAGATCTGGACCAGTAATACTGTCAGGATTAGAAATACCAGATCTGGACCAGTAATACTGTCAGGATTAGAAATACCAGATCTCGACCAGTAATACTGTCAGGATTAGAAATACCAGATCTAGACCAGTGACACTGTCAGGATCAGAAATACCAGATGTAGACCAGTAATACTGTCAGGATTAGAAATACCAGATCTAGACCAGTAATACTGTCAGGATTAGAAATACCAGATCTAGACCAGTGACACTGTCAGGATTAGAAATACCAGATCTAGACCAGTAATACTGTCAGGATTAGAAATACCAGATCTAGACCAGTAATACTGTCAGGATTAGAAATACCAGATCTAGACCAGTAATACTGTCAGGATTAGAAATACCAGATCTAGACCAGTAATACTGTCAGGATTAGAAATACCAGATCTAGACCAGTGACACTGTCAGGATTAGAAATACCAGATCTAGACCAGTAATACTGTCAGGATTAGAAATACCAGATCGAGACCAGTAATACTGTCAGGATTAGAAATACCAGATCTAGACCAGTAATACTGTCAGGATTAGAAATACCAGATCTAGACCAGTAATACTGTCAGGATTAGAAATACCAGATCTGGACCAGTGACACTGTCAGGATTAGAAATACCAGATCTAGACCAGTCATACTGTCAGGATTAGAAATACCAGATCTGGACCAGTAATACTGTCAGGATTAGAAATACCAGATCTAGACCAGTAATACTGTCAGGATTAGAAATACCAGATCTAGACCAGTAATACTGTCAGGATTAGAAATACCAGATCTAGACCAGTAATACTGTCAGGATTAGAAATACCAGATCTCGACCAGTAATACTGTCAGGATTAGAAATACCAGATCTGGACCAGTAACACGGTCAGGATTAGAAATACCAGATCTGGACCGGTAATACTGTCAGGATTAGAAATACCAGATCTAGACCAGTAACACTGTCAGGATTAGAAATACCAGATCTAGACCAGTAATACTGTCAGGATTAGAAATACCAGATCTCGACCAGTAATACTGTCAGGATTAGAAATACCAGATCTAGACCAGTAATACTGTCAGGATTAGAAATACCAGATCTAGACCAGTAATACTGTCAGGATTAGAAATACCAGATCTAGACCAGTAATACTGTCAGGATTAGAAATACCAGATCTCGACCAGTAATACTGTCAGGATTAGAAATACCAGATCTGGACCAGTAACACGGTCAGGATTAGAAATACCAGATCTGGACCGGTAATACTGTCAGGATTAGAAATACCAGATCTCGACCAGTTCGGAGACAAACTAGAGAAAGATGTGAGTTCAGGGCTTGGGCAGGGGGGATCCTTCGGGGAAGTTTCGCTCGGTGGGCGAGGGGAAGGGAGGGAAGTGGCAGAGGCAGCTGAACGGACGGTCTCAATCTTAGTGACAAAGTCGTCCATGAGCCCCTCGGACTTGTCGTTGGAGGTGAGGGTGGAGGGGGCAGGGGAGAGGGGTTTAAGGAGATGGTTTGTGGTGGGGAAGAGAAGCCGGGGATTATCTTTGTATTCCTCGATCTTTAATCCAGATCTTATTTTTGCCGCCAATCTGCCGCCTGATCTATAAATAAATCCCTTTAAGAGAATTGAATTCGCTGCTGGGGGCGGGGACAGGAAGCTGTGCCCCTGGTTTCTGTGGGTGGGGCCACTGTTCAATCCGTGGGCCCCTCACTCCCTCACTCACTCACTCACTCCCTCCCTCCCTCCACTTCCCTATTTAAACAGCACTGAGTTCAGCTCCAAACAAAGCCCTGAAGCAGCCGATTGCTGCTGTTTTGCGGAGTGTCTGAGTCTCGGTGAATACACAGGGCGATGGAGATTGTTTCTTATCTCTGTGTCCTTCTGGCCTGTCTAACATGTGAGTGTCCCCGTCGCCTTATTCCCACTCAGTGCGGCTGATTATTCCCAGTCTCTTTGACCCGCGGTTTGTTCAATTGGTTTATTAAAGTGCGCTCTCTTTTATTTCTCTCTTTATTAACAGGCGTCCGGTCCGTCATCGTGCTGACCCAGCCTGAGTCAGTGGTGAAAAAGCCCGGGGAGTCTCACAAACTCTCCTGTACAGTGAGTGGGTTCGATATCAACAGCTACTACATGGACTGGGTTAAACAGGTCCCTGGGAAGGGGCTGGAGTGGTTAGTTTCTTATGCTAACCCGTCAAGCACAGATTATTACGCGCCTGGAGTCCAAAACCGATTCACGGCTTCCAAGGACAGCAAAACGTTTTATCTACAAATGACCAATCTGAGAGCTGAGGACACCGCCATCTATTACTGTGCGAGAGACACAGTGAGAGGAACCAGGGCTGGGCTGCTACAAGAACTCAGCGAGAGTCTCTGCACTCAGGGGAATCAGTGAAAGGGGGGAGGGGAGAGAGGAGGGGGGAGGGGAGAGAGGGAGGGGGTGGGGGTGAGAGGAGGGGGGAGGGGAGAGAGGAGGGGGGAGGGGGTGAGGGAATGGAGTGGGAAGGGTGGTGGGAGGGGCACTGCAACGGGCAATTTAAATTGCTGATCACCCGGGGCTGCTGGACTCAGCGCTCGGGGGGAGGTATCCCCGATTCCGGGAAACTCCCAGTCATTCCGGGAGGGATGGGAACCCTGTGTAAGACTGGAGTCACCTATAGGCCAGACCAGGTTTCCTTCCCTAAAGGACATGAGTGAACCAGTTGGGGTTTTGAGGACAATCCGACAGTTTGAGGGTCACTTTTCCTGATCCCAGCTCTTTCTTTCCAGATGATGAAACCCAGGCCTCCGGATCACTGGTCCAGTGACAGATCCACGAAACCACCGCCCCCCAACCCATCGCCAGTGTGAATCAGAGAGCAGGTTAGTTCACTTGGAGCAGTGCAGTGTGGTTTAAATGTGAAGTGACTGGGCTCAGTGAGAGTGAAAGGGGTGGAGGTTAGTGTACGGGTGTGTATCACAGTGTCTATACAGTGGGTGGCACAGTGTGAGGAACGGGGACTCTCTCCATTCACAAACCTGCCTCACCACAACTGTTTAAATTGGACTCTTGGGGACAAATCACCGGCCTTCACCTCGTGTCCCGTGGATATAAATCAGCTCCTGATTAAATAATCTGGGAGGGCAAAGCAATTTTCTTTGAAGATGTTACTGAGAGATCGCAGTGCGACAAAGGACAGTGAAAGCTCCTTGTGGATTTTATCATCTCCCTTTAAAGTCCTGAAACCCCCCGAGTTTGCCACCTGGATGTGTGGGGGACACACGGATACAGACTGAGGAGGAGTTAATGAACCTACTGGCCGGTTGTTTGGTCCATTTTGTTTGGGGCTGGATCTTATGAGGGTGGTTTATGACATGGAGTGAAGCACTGTGATATACTGGGACCACAGTAGTATAGAGTGTGACAGAAACTCCCCCCGGGACAAGTGACCGTGTGTATCAGAGCCTGTGCCCATCGATTCCCCACTCGTGCATCCCAGAGTCAAATATCGAAACACTGACTCGGACTGTGGGAGGAAAATGTCGATTCCTGGGAAAAGAGAAGGCAAAAAGGGGTGGATTCTGTCCCTCTGGAACGTGCAGGAGTTGGTATCTGCAGACAGGAAAAGTCCAAAAATACCTCATTTATTAATACACTTGGGAGAGGTTCAGGATGGAATTTGAGATCAAAATCCAGGAAGCAGCTGCTCCCAGGTTAAAAGAAGCTTTATTTTGACCCCAGCCTGAGATTATTACATATCATGGGCAAGTTAAGTTACTGCATTGGGTGAATGAGGAGAGGGAGCACAGTGTGACTATCTTGACTACTGGGGGAAAGGAACCTTGCTGACAGTGACTTCAGGTAAGACAAACTTCTCAATTCCTTCCTTATCTGAGATTTATTTTCTGAATTTGCGTTATTATTAGTGAATTCGATAATTGAAGTGCAGTGTGTGATTCCCCTGAAATCAGTGAGATATTTACAACAATCACATGAATCTCTCCGAGACGGGAGGATTTCTTTCGAGTCGAGAATCCCCCCCAGTGACTGGAGCTGAAATCTGATAACTGGATGGACTCTAAAGGGTTAAGATTTAACCCCACTGATCTCGAATGCATTTGCAATCGTTACCGCAGAGATCTATGAAATTAGGAGTTAGTTGGAGTCCAGGATATGTTTAATACGATCTCGATCCAGAGTATAATTTTCAGGACACTTGCGATGTTGGTTTGGGTTTTGGTCATTTGGAGTTTCGGAGATTGCAGGCGGTTTCGGATTTTGTTCTAATCTGAGTTAAAACACATTCTCCAACTGCGTTGTGATTTAACACTTGGTGTCACAGACACTTGTTTCCAGTTGGATGTTTTGCAGTTAAAAACATTGATGGGACGGCTTCTAGATGTTGAAAAATAAGTTCCATGTTTCACTTGATAAATGAGTGCTGATGGAAAGCAAGTAGTTTGTAGAGAGTGAGAAACGGGGAATTGTGTTTATTAAAAACTCCTCGGCCCAACAAGCTCGCAGCAATAAACCAGCCACCTGTTGATCCAAACAGGAAACAGATTGCATGTGTAATAAGCTTCGATCTTGTTCACAAAGGATTTTATTGTGCCTTGACAATAGCTGTTTCATGATCACAAACTTCCAACAGAGTGTTTAGTTCATCTCCCCTCTGAAATCTCAGCTTGAACTGAAGCCACATTCAAGGGTTGAGGACTGTAAGGGTTTCTGTGCAGTTTAAACTGGTCCTCGGCAATAACAGCGATGGACCTGTTAATTGTCAACTTACTGCCATCAGATTTTTCTGTTCACTGTTTTAATAATTGGATTAAAACATTGGACGAGCCAATTCCATCCAAATGAATGAACTGGTTGATGGTGAAATCTCCCCATGAGTGCGAGTCCAATGGGTGGGAGTAAGATCCCTTATTGCAGTGTTAGTGTATCAAGGTTTAACACTGGGGTTCATTTCTAGAGGGATAGAATTGAAAAGCAGGGAAGTTATGTTGAACTTGTATCGAACCTTGGTTAGACCACACTTGGAGCACTGTGAACAGTTCTGGTCTCCATATTATAAAAAGGATACAGAGGCACCAGTGAGGGTGCAAAAAAGATTCACTCGGATGATACCAGAACTGAGAGGTTCTACCTGTCAGGAAAGGCTGAATGGGCTGGGGCTTTTTTCTCGAGAAAAGAGAAGGCTGAGGGGTGACCTGATCGAGGCCTTTAAGATTATGAAAGGGTTTGATAGGGTAGACGTGGAGAAGATGTTTCCACTTGTGGGGGGAGATCAGAACTCGGGGCCATAAATATAAAATAGTCACTAATAAATCCAATCGGGAATTCAGGAGAAACCTCTTTCCCCAGAGAGTGGTGAGAATGTGGAACTCGCTCCCACAAGGAGTAGTTGAGGTGAATAGTGTAGATGGATTTAAGGGGAAGCTCGATAAACACATGAGGGAGAAAGGAATAGAAGGACATGCTGATAGGGTGAGATGAAGTAGGGAGGGAGGACGCCCGTGTGGACCATCAACACCAGCATGGACCTGTTGGGCCGAATGGCCTGTTTCTGTGCTGTACGTTCTATGTAAGGAGGTCAATGATGGCTTCAATATGTCACCCAGAGGAATCGCACCCAAATAGACAAACACTTTCCAAATAGCACACAGTGGAGTTTGATTCCACCTCGTGTATCTGTCTGGACTTGGAGTGTTTGGTTCTAACACGGACTGTGCAGTGGGGAACATCACACATTACAGAGCACAAACACTTCCAAGAAGTTAATTTAACTGGAGTGAAACACCTCAGTCTGTGAGCTTCCAATTCACATCCTTCTTTGTGAGAAAGACTTTGAAAATTGGACACCCAAATATGTCGTGTGCCCGGGTGATTGAGACTCGTTTGTCACGGTGGTTATTGTAAAGTATCTTGTCTGAATTTGCTCACGGATTGGGTTCTCCCTCCTTTCTTCATTTCTTTCTTTCTTCCTTTCTTTTCTTGTCTTTATAGCCTCCTTTCTTTCTTCCCTCCTTCTTACCTTCCCTTCTTTAATTTCTTTTCTTTCTCCCTCTCTCTCTCTCTTGCTCTCTTTCTTTCTCGCTGTTTTCTCTCTCTCTCTCTCCATCTCTCTCTCTCTCTCCGTCTCTCTCTCTCTCTCCATCTCTCTCTCTGCATTTCCCTCTCTCTCTCTGCGTTTCTCTCTCTCTCTCTCTCTTCCCGTCTCTCTCTCTTCCCGTCTCTCTCTCTTTCCATCTCTCTCTCTTTCCGTCTCTCTCTCTCTGTCTCTATCTCCATGTCTTTCTCTCTCTTCATGTCTTTCTCTCTCTCTCTCTGTCTCTCTCTCTAATTCTGTCTCTCTCTCTTTCTCTCCATCCATCTCTCTCTTGGTGTCTCTCTCTCCTTCTCTCTCTGTCTCCATCTCTCAATCTCCCTCTCTCCGTCTCTCTCCCTCGGTCCGTCTCTCTCCCTCTCTCTGTCACTCTCCGTCTCTCTCTCTCTCTCTCTCTCCCCGTCTCTCTCTCTCTCTCTGTCTCTCTCTCAGTTTCTCTCTCGATCTCTCTCTCCCTCTCTCTCTCCTCTCTGTGTCTCTCAGTTTCTCTCTCTCTCTCACACTCTCCGTCTCTCTCACTCTCCATCTCTCTCTCTCTCTCGTGGCATCTCTCTCTCTCTCTCTGTCCCTGTCTCTCCATCTCTCTCTCTGTCTCTCTCTTTCTCTCTCTCTCTCTCTCCGTCTCTCTCTTTCTCTCTCTCTCTCTCTCCGTCTCTCTCTATCTCTCTCTCTCTCTCCATCTCTCTCTCTCCGCCTCTCTCTCTCTCTCTCCGTCTCTCTCTCTCTCCGTCTCTCTCCCTCTCTCCGTCTCTCTCGCTCCCTCTCTCCGTCTCTCTCTCTCTCTCTCTCCGTCTCTCTCTCTCTCTCTCTTCGTCTCTCTCTCTCTCTCTCTGTCTCTCTCTCTCTCCGTCTCTCTCCCTCTCTCCGTCTCTCTCGCTCCCTCTCTCTCTCTCTCTCTCCGTCTCTCTCTCTCTCTCTCCGTCTCTCTCTCTCTCTCTCCGTCTCTCTCCCTCTCTCTCTCTCTCGCTCTCTCTCTCTTTCTCTCTCTCCGTCTCTCTCTCTCTCTCCATCTCTCTATCATACAAGTTTGATCGATCAGTCCTACAACCTATCAATCAGGGTAAAGATTGAAGAGTTCTGGAGAGATGTTGAAAGAACCAGTTCAGTGTGAGGTTGTGTCCTGTGCTCCATTAACAGAGGGGTAGAGCAGGATGCCTGTACTGGACTGTAATGTACTGTATGAGGCCCATCCCGGTGCAATGCCCGGCCTCGGTCAGCATTGAATGGATATTTAAAATATCTCGCCATTAATTGGTTGGATTAAGGAAGTTTCAGGTTTTTTTTAAGGGGGGAGGTTGTTTTTAAAATTCGAAATGGAATTTGATAAAACAGGTGTCGGGTATCAGGGAGCAAATTAAAAGCAGAAGAGAATTTCACGCATTCGGGAAGGGAGGGGAGGGAATTGGTTTTGGGCGGTTTTGTAAAATGGCCCATCAAACACTCCCAGGGCAGGTACAGCACGGGTTAGATACAGAGTAAAGCTCCCTCTACACTGTCCCATCAAACACTCCCAGGGCAGGTACAGGGTTAGATACAGAGTAAAGCTCCCTCTACACTGTCCCATCAAACACTCCCAGGGCAGGTACAGCACGGGTTAGATACAGAGTAAAGCTCCCTCTACACTGTCCCATCAAACACTCCCAGGGCAGGTACAGCACGGGTTAGATACAGAGTAAAGCTCCCTCTACACTGTCCCATCAAACACTCCCAGGGCAGGTACAGCACGGGTTAGATACAGAGTAAAGCTCCCTCTACACTGTCCCATCAAACACTCCCAGGGCAGGTACAGCACGGGTGAGATACAGAGTAAAGCTCCCTCTACGCTCTCCCATCAAACACTCCCAGGGCAGGTACAGCACGGGTTAGATACAGAGTAAAGCTCCCTCTACACTGTCCCATCAAACACTCCCAGGGCAGGTACAGCACGGGTGAGATACAGAGTAAAGCTCCCTCTACACTGTCCCATCAAACACTCCCAGCTCAGTTACTTTGAACACATGTCGTTCTTTCGATGTTAAAGCAAATTGCTGCAGTTTGATTCGAAAACAGAAACACAAAACAAATAGACAGTTTAACCAAGAGCGTTCTCTGGGGTCCTAATTGTGGGAGTCTGCTCGTCAGTTATTATCTCTGAAAGAAATACAAGCTTTGCTGAATTTAAATATTCGGTGACGCTCAGCGACTGAATAAATGTTTCCTTCATTTTGAAGTCAGTGACTGGTCCGGGTTTCGATTCTGAGCCAAATTACTTTCCGTTCCTGATGTGTTCTCGAGCTTTACTTTCCTAATGAGCTGCTCGTTCTCAGTTCAGCAGACAAGGAAGTGCGGGACCAATTCCATGTCGTCCTTTATTGTCCCACTGGCTAAGATTTCAAATCTCCTTTGTTATTATATTAACCAGGATTGGTTGTCGTGCATTAAAAGTGGTTGTGAGAGAAAGGTCTTGCATTTATATAGCGCCTTTCATGACCTCAGGACGTCCCAGGGTGCTTTACAGCCTGTGAAGGACTTGTTGAAGTGCAGTCACTGTTAGAATGTAGGGAACGCTGCAGCTAATTTGTGCACAGCAAGATCCCACAAACAGCAATGTGATAATGACCAGATAATCTGTGCTTTAGTGATGTTGGTTGAAGGATAAATATTGGGCGGGACACCGAGGAGAACTCCCCTGCTCCTCCTCCAATAGTGCAGTGAGACCTTTCACATCCACCTGAGAGGGGCAGACGGGGCCTCGGTTTAACGTCTCATCCGAAAGACGGCACCTCCGACAATGCAGCACTCCCTCACCGTTCCCTGTCCCCTATTTCAGTGGATGCAGTCACCCATTAATTAGTGAACAAAGTGATTTGATACCAGTGGGGGAGCTCATTAATACCCCACTGGTAAAAATAACGAGCTCATTAATAGCTTCCAGGCTCCCAGTCTTCCCGTATCCAGCTATATTTTTCCCCATTTCCACTGCCTCCTTTTCCTGTACAACAGGCAAACTTGAGGGGAATTCTCAGGAGAACCTTTTCCAGAAAATAACATTTGGGGAGAGAGTCTCCGAGTAATTTGGGGACATGAGGTGCGGGAAGTGGAACAGGGCTCGGGAGGAACAGGTGACTTTGGACCAATGGCTCCCCAAAGCTCTCCACCACTGGGGGTTTTCCTCACCTCATGTCTGGGTCTGTTGGAGACTAATTGATGGAGATCGATTGCTCTGATTAGTCAACAACTCCATTATCGTCGTATCACACGGCGACCAGGGTGGGAGAAGGGGAACCAGACGGCCCTTGGTCTTTCTCGGTCCACCAATTCCCATGTCCCTAAGCCGCTCATATCAATGACAAATAGCAAGATTCCCAAGACCGCCGACTGGATCTCCCCTTCATGAGTCACTTCAAACCCTGAGAAGCCGTCAGTGGATACTGGGTGTTCCCAGATTGTGTATCAGGCACCGTATCTTCTGGTTTCTGTTCTGTGACACTTTCCCTAAAGTACGGATTGGTTTGTGTGTCTGATTAACAGAAGCTGTATCGCCAAGGGCCAGAATTAGATGAGTGATTTACTGCTCCGACACCGTCAGTTTTAGCCTGTGTAATCGAAAAGAATAAGGAGAGAGAAAGAGAGAATTCCTCTCTCCCGCCCTCCTTTCTATCCCCGTCAATCACGCGCATTAACCCAATAGTGCAGTTTTTTTATGGAACGATGAACATTGGTCACTGAGAAAACGGATTCTTCAAAATGCAACTGGAAATAGTCACTTTTTTTACACATTGTTATTTGCAGCTTTCTGTATTTTCCAGTTTTATCCCAAAAAACAAGATTTCAACAATCCTGCACAACTTGGAAATCTCTCTCCATCTCTATCTCTCCCTCTCCATCTCTCCCTGTCTCTCTCTGTTACTCTCACTCCATCTCTATCTCTCCCTGTCTCTCTCTGTTACTCTCTCTCCATCTCGATCTCTCCCTGTCTCTCTCTGTTACTCTCTCTCCATCTCAATCTCTCCCTGTCTCTCTCTGTTGCTCTCTCTCCATCTCTATCTCTATCTCTCCCCATCTCTCTCTTACTCTCTCTCCATCTCCATCTCTCCCCATCTCTCTCTGTTACTCTCGCTCCATCTCTATCTCTCCCCATCTCTCTCTGTTACTCTCTCTCCATCTCCATCTCTCCCCATCTCTCTCTGTTACTCTCTCTCCATCTTTATCTCTCCCTGTCACTCTCTCTCCATCTCTATCTCTCCCTGTCTCTCTCTCTTACTCTCTCTCCATCTCCATCACTCCCTTTCTCTCTCTGTTACTCTCCCTCCATCTTTATCTCTCCCTTTCTCTCTCTGTTACCTCACTCCATCTCTATCTCTCCCCATCTTTCTCTGTTGCTCTCTTTCATCTCTATCTCTCCCTGTCTCTCTCTCCATCTCTATCTCTCCCTGTCTCTCTCTCTTACTCTCTCTCCATCTCTATCTCTCCCTCTCCATCTCTCCCTTTCTCTCTCTGTTACTCTCACTCCATCTCTATCTCTCCCTGTCTCTCTCTGTTGCTCTCTCTCCATCTCTATCTCTATCTCTCCCCATCTCTCTCTTACGCTCCCTCCATCTCGATCTCTCCCTTTCTCTCTCTGTTACTCTCTCTCCATCTCCATCTCTCTCCATCTCTCTCTGTTACTCTCTCTCCATCTCTATCTCTCCCCATCTCTCTCTGTTACTCTCTCTCCATGTCTATCTCTCCCTGTCACTCTCTCTCCATCTCTATCTCTCCCTGTCTCTCTCTCTTACTCTCTCTCCATCTCTATCTCTCCCTTTCTCTCTCTGTTACTCTCCCTCCATCTTTATTTCTCCCTTTCTCTCTCTGTTCCCTCACTCCATCTCTCCCCATCTTTCTCTGTTACTCTCTTTCCATCTCTAGCTCTCCCTGTCTCTCTCTCCATCTCTATCTCTCCCGGTCTCTCTCTTACTCTCTCTCCATCTTTATCTCTCCCTTTCTCTCTATGTTACTCTCTCTCCATCTCTATCTCTCCCTTTCTCTCTCTGTTACTCTCTCTCCATCTTTATCTCTCCCTGTCTCTCTCTCCATCTCTATCTCTCCCTGTCTCTCTCTGTTACTCTCTCACCATCTCTATCTCTCCCTTTCTCTCTCTGTTACTCTCTCTCCATCTCTATCCTGCCCAATCTCCACACTTGCTCCTTAGTTTTCCAGCGAGATCCCCGGTCAAAATCTGGGGAATTGAACGTTCTGTGATGAACATTGTGTCATTGTTCATATCTCTCTGTCGGGTCAAACTATTGCCCTTCCAATCCTCGCCTTGTGTCTGAGTTCAGTAACAACAGCCATTAATTGCCTTCTTGCTTTCCTGTCCTTGACCTCATCTCGTTGCACCTCCACCACCTCAGCTCACATTTTCTTTCTAATTCCTTAGGCCAGTGTGGCCGCCATTTATTTCCCACCTCTAGTTGCCCTGAGGGGGGATTAAGAGTCAGCCATGTGGTGTGTGGGACTGGAGTCACGTGTAGGCCCAGACCAGGGAGGGGCGGCAGATTCCCTTCCCTCAAGAACTTTAATGAACCAGTTGGGTTTTTTTTACCAGGTCATTTTATCTGGTGCCAGCCCAGAAATCACCAGATTTAATGGCCTCGATTTCCCAACTTGCTGTGGTGGGATTTGAACTCGTAACCTCTTCCACAATGTATCTCTACGGGTCCTATTTGCCCTCTTACCCAGATTACCATTCCCACCAGGTTATGCCTGTCACTTGTGTGAGACTCTCTGGGATTTCAATCTCCCGATCAATGTCACCCCAAAACAAGTCTCCGTTATTCGAATAACTTGGTGCCAAATCCTTCCATTTCTGTAAACTCCTGTCATCTGGTGCTAACAGTTATATGGGAAACATTAATTGGTTTCGGGAGGGCAGACAGGGCCTCGGTTTAACGTCTCACCCGAAAGACGGCACCTCCGACAGTGCAGCACTCCCTCAGCAGTGGAATGGAGTGTCGGCCTAGATTATGCGCTCAAGACTTCAAAACATAAGCCCCTTGCGTAGCAGTGTAATCGTTTTCGGAAATGGCTGGTTTTATACAGAACAAAATCCCTCCTGCTGCGGACGCCTGTAATGTATTTGTTGACTGGACTTATCCGTCTGCACCTATTTACCTTTCAGATGTCCAGTCCGCACCCTCCGTCTACATCGCCAACCCTTACTGCGGCACGAGCTCCGACCAAGATGAGATCAGCCTCCTGTGTCTGGTCAAGGACTTTCGGCCCGAGAGCATCAGTCAGATATGGTCCACTGACAGTGGAGACATCTCCACCGGAATCAAGAAATATCCGGCAGCCTTGGGGCAAAACATGAAGTACACAATGAGCGTTGTGCTCAAAGTCTCTGCCTCAGATTGGAAAACCAAAAGCTTCTACGCTTGCAAGGCGGGATTCAAGCCGGATGAGATGGTGGAAGCTCAGATCATCCCCAAAAAACCTGAACCGAAACGTGAGTACAAGATATTATTTACCATTTAAAACTGCACTGGTGTCGGGGTGAAATTGGACAAGGAAACTTCGAATCATAGAACGGTTACATCACAGAAGGAGGCCATTCGGCCCGTCGAGCCCGTGCCAGCTCTTTGTAAGAGCGATCCAGTTAGTCCCACTCTCCCCCGCTCTTTCCCCGGAGCCCTGCTAATTTTTTCCCTTCAAGTATTTATCCAGTTCCTTTTTGAAAGCCACGATTAAATCCACCTTCTCTGTCAGGCAGCGCATTCCAGATCAGAACCACTCGCTGCCTCAAAAAGATTTTCCCCACGTCCCCTTTGGTTCTTTTGCCGATCACCTTAAATCTGCGTCCTCTGGTTACCGACCCTCCCGCCGATGGGAACAGTTTTCTCTTTATTTACTTTATCCGAACCCTTCATGATTTTGAAACACCTCTCTCAAATCTCCCCTTGACCTTCTCTGCTCCAAGGAGAACAACCCCAGTTTCTCCGGTCTCTCCACGTAATTTCCCCCCAACCAATGTCACAGGTCGTTGCACGATAGAACCTGCCTGAATTCTCGTGCCCATATATTCTATCCCTGTCGGCCAGCGGTGCTGATGGGAATGAAATAAAGGACAACGAGAAATCACGTGAGATTGGACACGGGCGGGGAACGCAAAATCGGCGGGATCGCATTTGCCGCCCGTTATACGACACGCCCGATAATCAGTTCCATTAAAGTCAATGGGACTGAGTATCGAGGGGAGAGGATGACGGGGTTCCAACTTGGGGAATGGAGTCCACCTTCACTGTGGCCAAAACAATCTCCTCATCTGAAATATTCCAATGTCTTCCAGCTCAAGCTCCAAAGCTCATCTCCCTTGTTCCATCCCTGGAGGTTGTCTACAATCAAACCACTGCTGTCCTGGGCTGTGTAATATCGGAATTCTATCCCGACGCTGTGAAGGTTTCCTGGAGGAAAGCCGGAGTGCAGCAAGAGGCTGTTGTTCTCCCTTCAAACACGAGAAAAGACGGTGACTTCGAAACGGTCACTTTCCTGACGGTGCCGACGGTGGAATGGACCGAAAGGGATGTCTACACTTGTGAAGTGACCCACGCACCTTCGAACTTCAATGGGAGGATCAGCATGTGGTATCGAGGGGGTAAGTGGTGTCTGAGGGGGAAAAGGACGTCCTGTGGGGAATTCCACCTTATATTAACTTAATGCACTGACCCCTGGCCTTCAATCTGTTAACCACTGTCCCTAATATCCACCTCGTTGGGAGAGGCGAGATTTTCAGTCTTGTGTGTTTTGATATTGAACCCACATTTAAAAGGGGGTAAATTTAACCTGACGCACGGGGCGGGGAAACTGCCTGGATTGGGTCGACCCTCTCCCCGATTTACCCACTTGCCCGATTTTACTCTCCGCTCCCACCGTCTCCCTCGGGAGCCTGTTCCATAGATTGACCACTCACTCACTGAAATATTGGTTCCCAATTGACCCTCCCCGCGCCCTCCCGCTCCCCCCACTTCGAGCGCAGGCCGTGTCCTCTGGTTCTACTGTTCTGGACACGGTGAAACAGCTTGTCGTGGTCTCCACGATCGAGAGCCTTTCGCAGCCGAAAAACTCAGGACGGAGCAGAGTTCAGGGGCCCGTGTGGAGCTCCCACTTTCCCAGCACAGGGGAGGGGGAGATGAGAATGTTTAACACTTAAATCTGCAACTCTTCCATTTCCAGGTGGGAACTCCACTTGTTCTTGTTCTGGGTGTATGCCGAGATTCATCCAACAGACTCAGCTTAATATGATGCTCGCCGATGGGACCGAGCGCGAATATCAATGTCGCCATCAAATGTGCACAATAAAATGATTGGTTGTGAATTGAATTGGCCGTTGGATTTCATTACAAACCCGTTTGGGGGGTTCAAATCCTGCCCAGGGTGTCCGTGGGGATGAAAGTGCATCGGAGAGCCAGCATCTTTGTCGGAGATGCGGAGAGAGGGGGGAAAGTGTTTCTTTTTAATTCCCCCCCCCCCCCGCACGGGGAAAACAGAATTAACCTCCTGTCACTCAATATCAGCATTTTACAATAATAAGGGGAATTCACCCGACCCTGTGAGGTTTTATGATGGGAGACCACCCTTCACCAGGGACTGTTAAACCTCGAGACTCGGTCACCAATGTAGGGCTGGGCTGAGCACCTTACAAAAACTGCAATAATTAATGTCAGCAGAGTGTAGATTAAATGTAAATTTACAAATCATTGACTGTAAACGGTGTATATTAAACCAAAGTTTACAAATCATTGACTATAAACGGTGTATATTAAACCAAAGTTCACAAATCATTGACTGTAAACGGTGTATATTAAACCAAAGTTTACAAATCATTGACGATAAACGGTGTATATTAAACCAAAGTTTACAAATCATTGACTATAAACGGTGTATATTAAACCAAAGTTTACAAATCATTGACTATAAACGGTGTATATTAAACCAAAGTTCACAAATCATTGACTATAAACGGTGTATATTAAACCTAAGTTTACAAATCATTGACTGGATACGGTGAGAAGCTTTAATGTGACCAATCCCAAATTTTGGAAGGAAGTTGCTGACCATTTTGTTCAAACAGAAGGGGGAGATAACATCTTAATTTAATAAAAGACACGGTCCTCTCAGGCAGACACGGTCTGCTGAACATCGGCTCCAACTGCAGACGGAGCAATTGATTCGAGATGTTCATTAAAGGTTTTGATCCTGACACAAAGATAGTCGTCCCTCCCCAAGTGTTAACTTCACATTATATCACGGTAGAACAGCTGCTGTGGACCAAAGCAGACAGCTTAGTTGTGATTTGCACAGTGAGTGTGTGTGTTAATCGTGCACTGAACACACGGAGAGCTGTGGGATCTCTGACGTGAGGTTGGTCCTTTGGGAGACGAGTGACAATGGAGATAATGGGTGAAGAATTCGATAAATCCTCCTCTTCCTCGTCCAATGACTCAGGGACATGAAACGGGGAGGAAGTACAGGTTATGGAGAAAAGATCCCCAACCAGTAGCAAGAGGGGGGACCTTCTGTCACCTCCTCTGATTCATGGGTTGCTCTGCCGTTACAAACTAACGTTCTTCCTTGACAGGGAGTCATGAACAACACCCTGCATTTATATAGCGCCTTTAATGGAGCAAAACGTCCCAAGGGGCTTCACAGGAGCGTAATCAGACAGAAATTGACATTGAGCCAAAGAAGGAGATATTAGGACAGGTCAAAGGGGCAGGTTTAAAGGAGGGTCTTAAAGGACGAGAGAGAGGAGGCAAATCATTGAGGTTTAGGGAGGGAATTCCAGAGATTAGGGCCCAGACGGCTGAAGGCACGGCCGCCAATAGTGGGGCGGAGGGAGTGGGCCATGTCCAAAAGCCCAGAGTTGGAGGAAGGCAGAGATCTCGGAGGGTTGTAGGGCTGGAGAATGTCACAGAGATCGGGAGGCGGGGGGCGAGGCCATGGAGGGGGGATTGGAACAGGAGGAAAGAATTTTAAAATCGAGGCAATCCCGGGGCTCACTCCGAGTGGAGAAGAGGGGTCCTCATTGACTCAGTGTGCTCAGTGTCACAAATCAATCCACAGCTCACACCAGGTGTCTGAGCAAACAAGCTTTTATCCAATTGTTTCTTTTGCTAACCAGTCTGCATCTCTCTCTCGCTCCATCCCACAAACCTGAGATTGCATTTTATTAACATCACTGGAACTAAATGTCACTCAGCCCCGCAACTCAATCGCAGTCCCCATTGTGGATCCAGTGGGCACGGTTACGGGAAACGCATTAAAATCGCATCCCGACAGTTCTTGATGCTTTGATGATGTTTTCTCGGTCAAAACATGCAAACCAAGAAATGCAAGATATATTTTAAACAACCCTGGGATTTGCTAATGTTCGATTTGCTACAAATTTAGCTCCAGTACAGTTTGATCCAACAACAGCCCAAGATATTACAGGTTAAAAAGGACTCAGGTTAAAACTGTTTACAGTCACTTCTGTCTTGACCTTCCATCACTGATCACCAATAGAAAAGGCTCTCCTAAAATTCTGAAGCCCCTTGACACCAGATATTGTCCATTCTTCTGAAGGTTTCCCCTTTCTCATTCCCAGGAATGTCTGTCTTTATCCGAAATCCTTCTATTGAAGAGGTTTGGATCAACAACACTGCTACCCTGGTGTGCGAGGTGGTCTGTGCCGATCCGAGCCAGGTCCAGATCTCCTGGGAGGTGAACGGGAAGGAGAGAAGTGAAGGGATTGTGACCCAGGGGCCGAGAGAGGAAGGGTCCCAACGCACGGTCGTCAGCCGACTCCGAACCAGCGCGATGGAGTGGGCCAGTGGGGTAGAGTACGTGTGCTCTGCCCAAGGTCCTTCCTCATCCTCGCCCGTGTCCAAACGGACAAGAAGTGCAAAAGGTGGGCAAGAGATCAGAAATTAAAGGCCTGCCTTTGATAACCTTGAGGGGAAAGAGTTTAACACTTTCTTTGTTTGCCCGTCTGTTCCAGTCGAGCCCAAGAGTCCCACGGTCAGACTGCTGCCTCCACCAGCCCAAGAGACCAAGAGTAAGAACACGGCCACACTCGAGTGTATGATCACGGGATTCTACCCGGACCTCATACACGTCTCCTGGGAGAAAGACGGCTCCCCGATCTCCTCCAACACCAGCGCTGCACCCACCGCCCTGGAACAGGCGAGGACTTTCAGCGCCAGGCACTACCTGACCGTGAGTACAGAGGAGTGGAAGAAAGGCTCAGTCTTCACCTGTACAGTGTCTCATCCACCCACCAACTCCACCACCAGCCAGGAGGTGAAGGACGTTCAAGGTAAGGTCCTGGGCCTGACTCCAATATTGACATCCTTTGTCCCCACTGCTATAAACTCTACTCGGGCCAGACAAGTTCAACACTGACGCCATAGATATGGGAACGGAGTGGTTAATGTGACGGGACTAGTAATCCAGAGGCCTGGGCTAAGAAGGAAAGAAACACTTGCATTTATGCAGCGCCTTTCACAACCTCAGGACGTCCCAAAGCGCTTTGCAGCCAATGAAGTCCTTTCTTTTAGTCACTGTTGTAATGTAGGGAACGCGGGAGCCAATTTGCGCACAGCAAGATCCCACAAACAGCAACGTGATAATGACCAGATCATCTGTTTTAGTGCTGTTGGTTGAGGGATAAATATTGGCCCCAGAACACCAGGGAGAACTCCCCAGCTCTTCTTCGAAATAGTGCCATGGGATCTTTTCGATCCACCTGAGAGGGGCGGACGGGGCCTGGGTTTAATGTCTCAGCCGAGAGACGGCACCTCCGACAGTGCAGCACTCCCTCAGTACTGGCACCGGGGATTGTCGGCCTGGGTTATGGGCTCAAGTCTCTGGAGTGGGGCTCTGGGCCCACAACCTTCTGACCACAGAGGCGAGGGTCCGACCCACTGAGCCAAGGCTGACACTTACAGTTAATAATCCACAGAACTAAGTTCAAATCCCACCAGGGCAGTTGGAGAATTTGAAATCAGTTTGAAAAGTGAAAACTGGAAATGAAAAGTTGGTCTCAGTAAAAGTGAGCGTGAACCAGGAAAAACCCAACTGGTTCGTTAACGTCCCTTTGGGGAAGGAAACCTGCCGTCCTTCCCCTGTCTGGCCTACACGTGACTCCCGTCTCACACCAAAGTGGTCGACTCTTAATTGCCCTCTGAAGGGGCCCAGCAAGCCACTCAGTTGTATCTCTGGAGATGAGCAAGACATGGCGGCCTTGCCAGCGACGCCCACATCCCATGAGGGAATCATGAAATAATAATGATAATATTTCTCCCAGATCAATGTTTGGACACCGGCATCTCAGTCACCTTAAGCAAACCTTCCTTCGAAGAGATCTGGAGGAACAGGACGGCAACCATTATTTGTGAGGTGCTTCACGGTGATTTAGAGGGGGTGAGGGTAACCTGGCAGGTGGACGGAAAGGAGCGAGAAGATGGGGTGAAGACTCAGGGGCCCGAGAGGAATGGAGATAAAGAAAGGATCTCCAGCAGACTGACGGTCCCCGCCGCAGAGTGGGAGAGTGGGGTCGAGTATTTGTGTTTGGTGGAGGACGAGAGTTTGCCAACGCCGGAGAAGAGGGCGATCAAGAAGATGCAAGGTAGGTGTGGACAGAGCTCGGTGTGAGTCTGATCTTAGCAAATGAAGGGATTTATTACCATCTAGAGGGAAGCTGTCTCGCACAGGGGAGTGATTTATTACTGTCTCGAGGGAAGCTGTCCAGTACAGGGGAGTGATTTATTACTGTCTAGGGGGAAGCTGTCCAGTACAGGGGAGTGATTTATTACTGTCTAGGGGGAAGCTGTCTCGTACAGGGGAGTGATTTATTACTGTCGAGGGGGAAGCTGTCTCGTACAGGGGAGTGATTTATTACTGTCCAGGGGGAAGCTGTCTAGTACAGGGGAGTGATTTATTACTGTCGAGGGGGAAGCTGTCTAGTACAGGGGAGTGATTTATTACTGTCGAGGGGGAAGCTGTCTCGTACAGGGGAGTGATTTATTACTGTCCAGGGGGAAGCTGTCCAGTACAGGGGAGTGATTTATTACTGTCTAGGGGGAAGCTGTCTAGTACAGGGGAGTGATTTATTACTGTCGAGGGGGAAGCTGTCTAGTACAGGGGAGTGATTTATTACTGTCCAGGGGGAAGCTGTCTAGTACAGGGGAGTGATTTATTACTGTCTTGGGGGAAGCTGTCCAGTACAGGGGAGTGATTTATTACTGTCTAGGGGGAAGCTGTCTGGAACAGGGGAGTGATTTATTACTGTCGAGGGGGAAGCTGTCTAGTACAGGGGAGTGATTTATTACTGTCGAGGGGGAAGCTGTCTAGTACAGGGGAGTGATTTATTACTGTCTGGAGGGAAGCTGTCTCGTACAGGGGAGTGATTTATTACTGTCCAGGGGGAAGCTGTCAAGAACAGGGGAGTGATTTATTACTGTCTGACGATGGGAAATGGATTTACCTCTGGTGTTTCTCGTAGAATCAGACGGCACAGAAGGAGGCCACTCGGCCCATCGTGCCTGTGCCGGCTCTTTGAAAGAACTTTCCAATTAATCCCACTCCCCCGCTCTTTCCCCAGAGCCCTGCAAATTTTCTCCTTTTTAAATATTGATCCAATTCCCTTTTGAAAGTTATTATTGAATCTCCTCCCACCGCCCTTTCAGGCAGTGAATTCCAGATTGGAACAACTCACTGCGTCAAAAATTCTCCTCATCTCCCCCTCTGGTTCTTTCACCAATTCTCTTCAATCTGTGTCCTCTGGTTCCCGACCCTCCTGTCACTGGAAACAGTTTCTCCTGATTTACTCTCTCAAAACCCCCCATGATTTCGAACCCCGCTATTAAATCTATCATTGGAAGAGCAGCCCGTCCCCTTAACCAGTCGGACTCTCTTTCTGCAGAGTTCCAGTTGTTCACTGGCTCCAGATGTTTAAACGGGACACACTAACCTCACTGGAGGTTATAAAATCAGCAAGATTGAAGATTCCTCCTCTCCCTCCCCCCAACAATAAACAAACGGAGAAATGCCTTTAGTTTCCGAGATAGACGGGGGTCTCTGGGGATGTAAAAGGTGCCCAGGGTTTGTGTAAGAGTAGAACGTCTCAGGTAAATCCAGGATGGGTGAAAGTCTCAGTCTAACCAAGGTTGTCTCTGTTTCCAGTGGACGCGCAGACTCGCCCTCAAGTCTACATCCTCCCCCCTTCACCGGACGAGATGGAGACGGATCAGACGGCGACCCTGGTGTGTCTGGTCACCCGATTCTCCCCCGCAGAGATCTACGTGGCCTGGATGGCCAACGACACCCTTCTGAAGTCGGGCTTCGTGAACCAGCCGGTGACCGAGGACGGCGGAAGGGGCTGGAACTCGGCGGGCAGCCGGTTGACGGTCCCCGCAGAGGAGTGGAACAGCAGCACCACTTTCTCCTGTGTGGTGGGACACGAGTCGCTCACAACCAATCTGTTCAGAAGCATCAATAAATCTCACAGCAAACCCACCCTGGTGAACATCTCACTTGTTCTAGCCGATAGCTTGAAATCCTGTTTCTAACATCGAATGATTCAATGAGTGACCTTCAGATAGAAAATAATCCCTGTAAATGTACCGTTAACCCCACCAGGGGGGTCTTGTGCTCACTATCAAATCTCCCTTTTGGTAACAGAACACTTAAAACGTCATCAAAATCAGACCTTGTTCAGTAATTGAGAAAAATATCGAAATGATCGAATCAGGACACAAACATTATTGGCTCCAAATCTCACAAGGTCTGGACTCCCTCCTGAAAACCTTTTTTGTGCCTCGTTTGACTGAGTTTGAAACCTGTGTGAGACCCTCACGAAGGGTTAAATGCCTGTTGTACAATGTCAATGTACCAATCCAATATCAATAAAGGAGATGGGAAAAGGTTTGGATTTCCGGGTCTTCATTGTGGGTGTTGTTTCGGGAGAGAGTCTCCGAGTAATTTGGGGACATGAGGTGCGGGAAGTGGAACAGGGCTCGGGAGGAACAGGTGACTTTGGACCAATGGCTCCCCAAAGCTCTCCACCACTGGGGGTTTTCCTCACCTCATGTCTGGGTCTGTTGGAGACTAATTGATGGAGATCGATTGCTCTGATTAGTCAACAACTCCATTATCATCGTATCACACGGCGACCAGGGTGGGAGAAGGGGAACCAGACGGCCCTTGGTCTTTCTCGGTCCACCAATCCCAATTTGCACCCAGCGAGTTCCCACAAACAGCAATGTGATAATGACCAGATCATCTGTATTTTAGTGATGTTGGTTGAGGGATAAATATTGGCCCAGGACACCGGGGAGAACTCCCCTGCTCTTCTTCCAATAGTGGCCATGAGATATTTTACATCCACCTGAGAGGCCTCCGTTTAACGTCTCACCCCAAAGACGGCACCTCCGACAGTGCAGCACTCCCTCGGTACTGGCACCGGGGAGTGTCGGCCTGGATTATGGACTCAAGTCCCTGGAGTGGGACTTGAACCCACAACCTTTGGACTCAGAGACGAGCGTGCTACCCACTGAGCCACAGCTGGCACCCGTGTTAGGTGGTGGGGTGGGGGTCCCTGTTTGAGGGGTCCCCGTGCTCAGGCACCCCAGTGCTGCTCGACCAGGTGTGGATGTGTGAGGCTGAATAACAGAAGAGGCGTGTCTGGGCATTGGTGACTTTTCTGGACCAATGGTCCAGTTAAACGTCTGTCTGTCAGCACCCAAAGTAAATCTCAGCTGGGCCGTAACTCTTGAGAATGAAACAATCCTGTGGGAAAGTAGAGTTAATGGGCTCACAATGACAGAGGGCCCTGGATCAATGAGGCTGGAAGACCCCTTCACATTTGCCCACTGACCCTCACTGGATCACTTCCCCCTTATTCCATCCCAGTGAGCCGTGAATCACAGGCTTTCCCATCCCATTCAGCCCCTCACTCCCTCACATCACCAATCACAAGAGATTGTCTCATTGAGCGGAGCTGCTCAGTGCTGAACCTGGTGACTCCTTCCGATTTACAAGTTCCGCTGACACTCCAGTGCAGTACTGAAGGAGTGCCGCACTGTCGGAGGTGCCGTCTTTCGCATGAGATGTTAAACCGAGACCCCCGTCTGCCCCTCTCAGGTGGACCGAAAAGATCCCACGGTCACTATTTTGAAGAAGAGCAGGGGAGTTCTCCCCGGTGTCCTGGGCCAATATTTATCCTTCAACCAAGAAACAGATTATCTGCTCATTATCACATTGCTGTTTGTGGGATCTTGCTGTGCACAAAATGGCTGCCATGTTTCCTACATGACAACAGTGACTACACTTCGACAGTACTTCATTGGCTGTAAAGCACCTTGGGATGTCCTGAGCTCTTGAAAGGCGCAGTATAATCGAGAGATACAGAGAGAGAGAGAGGGAGAGACAAAGATCGAGAGAGAGAGGGAGAGACAGAGAAAGAGAGAGACAGAGGGAGAGAGACAGGGAGAGAACCAGAGGGAGAGAGAGAGACAGAGAGAGAGAGATGGAGAAAGAGACACAGGCAGACACACTGGAACACAAAGAGAGAAGCAGACAGAGAGAGAGAGGCAGAGACAAATAGAGAGAAAGAGGGAGGGATGAAGAGCGAGACAGAGAGAGCGAGACAAAGAGAGAGACAGAGAGAGGGAGAGAAGACAGAGAGAGAGAGACAGAGAAAGGGACACAGACAGATACACTGAAACACAGAGAGAGAGATTGAGCAAGAGAGAGTGAGACAGAGAGAGAGAGAGATCGAGAGAGAGCGAGACAGAGAGGAAGAGAGAGAGAAAAATAGAGAGTGAGAGAGAAAGAGAGAGAGAGAAAGAGACAGAGAGAGCGAGAGAGACAGAGAGCGAGAGAGAGAGAGGGAGACTCTCTAATGATTCTCTGCTCCCAGTGCCACTCCCCCCTCACTGTGTTATCTCCAAACTATTGAGATATTGTCGATGGTTATGAAACATCCACAGGAAACTCTAACAGCCCCAATTTCTCATTCCTTTCAGAATTCCCTCCAGACGAGGCAGGAGAGGAAGGGAAGGAAGAAGCAGGAGATTGGGATGGAGACGACAATGTGTTAACAGTCGCTGCCTTCGCCATCCTCTTCATTCTAAGTTTCCTCTACAGCACCTTCGTCACCGTTATCAAGGTAACCAGCCTTTGACTATCAAATGAGCAGCAGCACAGACATCCCATAATGCCCACGGTTTGACCTTCAATTTCTCCCCACATCTTATGATGTGACTCTGAGATTCCAGCCATCACCCGAGGGCCAGACTAACAGTGCAGTGTGGAACCCTTCACCACCTCTGGCACCTTGAACCTTTCCCCTTTTCTCCTGTCCCCAGGGCCTCGATTCAGCACCGCTGGTGACTGGGGGTGATGGGAATTTGGGTCAACGCTCCTGGGCTGGGACGGGGAAATCAAAGAGGGTTCAGATAGACTCAGGTCACCAGCCGTGACCCTGACCAACACTGGGCTCTGTACCCATGGGCCTGAGCCCAACTGAGGGCTTATTCTGTAGGCCCCATCTCCGAGAGTAAGGACAGACCGCCTGTCCTTTTGGGTCAATCTCCGAGAGGAAGGACAGACCGCCTGTCCTTTTGGGTCAATCTCCGAGAATAAGGACAGGCCGCCTGGACTATAACTTGGTGTTGTAAAATTGTTTACAATTGTCAACCCCAGTCCATCACCGGCATCTCCACATCCGAGAATAAGGACAGACCGCCTGTCCTTTAGGGTCAATATCCGAGAATAAGGACAGACCGCCTGTCCTTTAGGGTCAATCTCCGAGAATAAGGACAGACCGGCTGTCCTTTAGGGTCAATCTCCGAGAGTAAGGACAGACCGCCTGTCCTTTAGGGTCAATCTCCGAGAGTAAGGACAGACCGCCTGTCCTTTCGGGTCAATCTCCGAGAATAAGGACAGACCGCCTGTCCTTTAGGGTCAATCTCCGAGAATAAGGACAGACCGCCTGTCCTTTCGGGTCAATCTCCGAGAATAAGGACAGACCGCCTGTCCTTTAGGGTCAATCTCCGAGAATAAGGACAGACCGGCTGTCCTTTAGGGTCAATCTCCGAGAGTAAGGACAGACCGCCTGTCCTTTAGGGTCAATCTCCGAGAGTAAGGACAGACCGCCTGTCCTTTCGGGTCAATCTCCGAGAATAAGGACAGACCGCCTGTCCTTTAGGGTCAATCTCCGAGAGTAAGGACAGACCGCCTGTCCTTTCGGGTCAATCTCCGAGAATAAGGACAGACCGCCTGTCCTTTAGGGTCAATCTCCGAGAATAAGGACAGACCGCCTGTCCTTTAGGGTCAATCTCCGAGAGTAAGGACAGACCGCCTGTCCTTTCGGGTCAATCTCCGAGAATAAGGACAGACCGCCTGTCCTTTAGGGTCAATCTCCGAGAGTAAGGACAGACCGCCTGTCCTTTCGGGTCAATCTCCGAGAGTAAGGACAGACCGCCTGTCCTTTAGGGTGACACTACCTGTTACAGCTTGACACACACAAGCAAATAACTCTGCTGTCTGTATTCCAGGTCCAGCAGTGACCAGCAGATTCCTGTGCCTCACATTCAGACCAGTCCGAGATGCCAATTGTCCAGAAATGTCCCCGTGAGGCGGCCGATATTTGGGAATGGAGCCTCCCCATCGCACACTGGGGAATGCTCGGCTACTGCACTGCAACTGCTCATTCCGGGAGATAAACCTTTCAATGGACCGGGGGAAGGTTGAGAGGGTAGAGGGAGGAGTGGGGGGAGGGGAGGGGGGGGCGAGGGCCGTTTCTCGGGATCTTGTGATTGAAAATATTGTAACAAGAAACGTGGTTCCAATTACTGCCTCTCACTTTTCTTCACGTTTTCCACTGGTGTAAAAGTTTTGATTTGAAATCAGTTCAATAAAAAAGCTCAGAGTTGAAATGAGATAAGTGGAGGTGTGAAGGGATGGAGAAGGATGGGGGAGGTCGTTCGGCCCATCTTAGTTCTCTCCCCACAGCAGGGGCTTCGCCTGCACGACTTATCTGGGAGAGTCCATTCCCCGTGTGAGGAACTCCCTGGCATCACTGGAGAGAATTACACCCAATCTACAGCAATAGGAACAGGCCAATCGGGAATCACCCCAGTACAGTCATTGGGGAATAAACCCCAGGACCAGATATTGGGGAGATTCCCAGTCCCGTGTATGAGGGAATCCCCCCAGTACAGTCATTGGGGAATAAACCCCAGGACCTGACATTGGGGAGATTCCAAGTCCCGTGTATGAGGGAATCCCCCCAGTACAGTCATTGGGGAATAAACCCCAGGACCATTTGAGGGGAACAAAACTGGACACACTATTCCAACTGAGCATCGACATGGCTGCACTCAGTCTCACCTTTATCAATCTCCCTCTGTTGGTGTCTCTCTCTCTCTCTCCATCAGTGTACTCAGTCTCACCTTTATCAATCTCCCTCTGTTGGTGTCTCTCTCTCTATCACTGTACTCAGTCTCACCTTTATCAATCTCCCTCTGTTGGTGTCTCTCTCTCTCTCTCTCTCTCTGTACTGAGTCTCACTTTTATCAATCTCCCTCTGTTGGTGTCTCTCTCTCTCTATCACTGTACTGAGTCTCACCTTTATCAATCTCCCTCTGTTGGTGTCTCTCTCTCTTTCACTGTACTGAGTCTCACCTTTATCAATCTCCATCTGTTGGTGTCTCTCTCTCTCTGCACTCAGTCTCACCTTTATCAATCTCCCTCTGTTGGTGTCTCTCTCTCTCTCTCTCTATCACTGTACTCAGTCTCACCTTTATCAATCTCCCTCTGTTGGTGACTCTCTTTCTTTCTCTATCACTGCACTCAGTCTCACTTTTATCAATCTCCCTCTGTTGGTGTCTCTCTCTCTATCACTGTACCCAGTCTCACCTTTATCAATCTCCCTCTATTGGTGACTCTCTCTCTCTCTCTCTCGATCACTGTGCTCAGTCTCGCCTTTATCAATATTCGTGGTTATTGGAGGCCAATCATCTCAGCCCCAGGGCATTGCTGCAGGAGTTCCTCAGGGCAGTGTCCTCGGCCCAACCATCTTCAGCTGCTTCATCAATGACCATCCCTCCATCATAAGGTCAGAAATGGGGATGTTCGCTGATGATTGCACAGTGTTCAGTTCCATTCGCAACCCCTCAGATAATGAAGCAGTCCGAGCCCGCATGCTGCAAGATCTGGACAATATCCAGGCTTGGGCTGATAAGTGGCAAATAACATTCGCGCCAGACAAGTGCCAGGCAATGACCATCTCCAACAAGAGAGAGTCTAACCATCTCCCCTTGACATTCAACGGCATTACCATCGCCGAATCCCCCACCATCAACATCCTGGGGGTCACCATTGACCAGAAACTTAACTGGACCAGCCATATAAATACTGTGGCTACAAGAGCAGGTCAGAGGCTGGGTTCTGCGGTGAGTGACTCACCTCCTGACTCCCCAAAGCCTTTCCACCATCTACAAGGCACAAGTCAGGAATGTGATGGAATACTCTCCACTTGCCTGGATGAGTGCAGCTCCAACAACACTCAAGAAGCTCGACACCATCCAGGACAAAGCAGCCCGCTTGATTGGCACCCCATCCATCACCCTAAACATTCACTCCCTTCACCACCGGCGCACTGTGGCTGCAGTGTGTACCATCCACAGGATGCACTGCAGCAACTCGCCAAGGCTTCTTCGACAGCACCTCCCAAACCCACGACCTCTACCACCTAGAAGGACAAGGGCAGCAGGCACATGGGAACAACACCACCTGCACGTTCCCCTCCAAGTCACACACCATCCCGACTTGGAAATATATCGCCGTTCCTTCATCGTCGCTGGGTCAAAATCCTGGAACTCCCTTCCCAACAGCACTGTGGGAGAACCTTCACCACACGGACTGCAGCGCTTCAAGAAGGCGGCTCACCACCACCTTCTCAAGGGCATTTAGGGATGGGCAATAAATGCCGGCCTCGCCAGCGACGCCCACATCCCATGAATGAATGAAAAAAATAAATAAACACTGTTGCAGTGTGGGAATATACAGAGTGAGGGAACTGTACATAAACACAGTTACAGTGTGGGACTGTATACAGAGTGAGGGAACTGTACATAAACACAGTTGCAGTGTGGGAATACACAGAGTGAGGGAACTGTAGATAAACACAGTTACAGTGTGGGAATACACAGAGTGAGGGAACTGTACATAAACACAGTTACAGTGTGGAAATACACAGAGTGAGGGAACTGTACATAAACACAGTTACAGTGTGGGAATACACAGAGTGAGGGAACTGTACATAAACACAGTTACAGGGTGGGAATACACAGAGTGAGGGAACTGTACATAAACACAGTTACAGTGTGGGAATACACAGAGTGAGGGAACTGTACATAAACACAGTTACAGTGTGGGAATACACAGAGTGAGGGAACTGTACATATACACAGTTACAGGGTGGGAATACACAGAGTGAGGGAACTGTACATGAACACAGTTGCAGTGTGGGAATACACAGAGTGTGAAAACTGTACATAAATACATTTGGAGTCTGACCAGAACTGGACCCAGTCCTCAAGGTGCAGAATGAATGAGGTTTGTATATTTTTATTGCAAATTTTACATTATTTCATGAAATTTAGGGATACCCACAGACAGTGAGAGAATTGGAGTAAGAGAGGCAGCAGGAGAGAGAGCGAGAGTGAGAGAAAGAGAAAGAGTGAGAGAGACAGAGGGAGTGAGAGAGACAGAGTGAGAGAAACAAGAGAGTGAGAGAAAGAGAGAGAGTGAGAGAGACAGAGTGAGTGAGAGAGACAAAGTGAAAGAGACAGAGAGAGTGAGAGAAAGAGAGAGACAGTGAGAGAGACAGTCAGACATTTATAAAAAACCCTTCACATCCTCTCGATGTCAGAAAGCTCCTCACTGTCAATGAGTTACTCACTGTTTAACCCATTCCCTGCCCTTTCTCTGTCCGTCCTTTTTCGAGGCAGACAGACCCAGTTGAAGAGCTCCCACTGGCTCAGGCCCCTCTGTCCCAGTGAGCTCCTCCTGTGCTGTCATTTCACTGACACCCCCAGCAGCCCCTCGACATCTGGTGCTGTTACACCGACACCCAGTGGCCCACGGTTATTATCACAAGGAACCAGCTGCCTTTAGTGTGGCTTCTGCTAAACTCCTGTATCAATCTCACAGTAATCCCACTGCCCCACTCTCTCCCCATAGTCCTGTATCAATCTCACACTAATCCCACTGCCCCACTCTCTCCCCATAGACCTGTATCAATCCCCAAACTAATCCCACTGCCCCACTCTCTCCCCATAGTCCTGTATCAATCCCCAAACTAATCCCACTGCCCCACTCTCTCCCCATAGTCCTGTATCAATCTCAGTAATCCCACTGCCCCACTCTCTCCCCATAGTCCTGTATCAATCCCCAAACTAATCCCACTGCCTCGCTCTCCCCAGTCCTCAAGGTGTAGAATGAATGAGGTTTGTTTTTTTTTATCTCAAATTTTACTTTATTTCATAAAATTTAAGGATACCCACAGACTGAGAGAGAATTAGAGTGAGAGAGGCAACAGGAGAGAGAGCGAGAGTGAGAGAGATACAGAAGCAGACATCTGGTGCTGTTACACCGACACCCAGTGGCCGACGGTTATGATCACAAGGAACCAGGTGCCTTTTGTGTGGCTTCTGCTAAACTCTCTCTCCATCGTCCTGTAGCAATCTCACACTGATCCCACTGCCCCACTCTCTCCCCATAGTCCTGTATCAATCCCGAACGAATCCCACTGCCCCACTCTCTCTCCATCGTCCTGTATCAATCTCACACTAATCCCACTGCCCCACTCTCTCCCCACAGTCCTGTATCAATCTCACACTAATCCCACTGCCCCACTCTCTCCCCATCGTCCTGTATCAATCTCACACTAATCCCACTGCCCCACTCTCTCCCCATCGTCCTGTATCAATCTCTCACTAATCACAATCCAATACAATACATATAGTACAAACAGTTGTTCAAGAACAAGTGAAAGGGAAAAGCGTAGAGCAGCAGAAAGAAAGTGTACTTTAGGCACGACAGATAAAGTAAAAACTAGAAGGCGTAAGGCGATTAACCCAGCATCAAAGCTGAAGGTCAGGCCAGGGTGTGTGGCCCAACTAAGAGTTCTATATACAAATGCACGGAGTATAAGGAATAAATTAAATGAACTACAGGTTCAAATTCAAATTGGAGCGTATGACATGATAGCTATTACTGAGACATGGCTGCAGGATGGTCAGGATTGGGAACTAAATATACCAGGTTATAAGGTCGACAGGAGAGATAGGGAAAATGGAAGAGGGGGAGGAGTAGCCTTAGTGATTAGAGATTAAATCACTTCAATGATAAAGGAAGATATAACGAGAGGTAAGCAGCCAACAGAGACCTTATGGGTTGAATTGAGAAATACGAAAGGATCTAAGACTATAGTGGGAGTTGTATATAGGAGCCCTGGCAGCAGCTCTGAAGTGCTAGATTGTATAAATGCAGAGATTAGACAAGCGTGTAAGAAAGGCATAGTGGTCTTAATGGGGGACTTTAACCTTCACATAGATTGGGGAAAGCAGACTAGCAACTGTCAGAAAGGTGGTGAATTTCTTGAGTGTGTCCGGGATAGTTTTCTGCAACAGTTTGTCCTGGAGGCAACAAGGGGGCAAGCCATACTAGATTTAGTAATGAGTAATGAACCAGATTTAGTTAACAGCTTAACTGTGCGTGAACATCTATCCAATAGTGATCATAACATGATCGAGTTCAAGGTAGTGTTTGAAAGGGAAAAAAGTGAATCAGCTGCTAAGATTGTAGACTTGGGCAAGGCCGACTTCAATGGGATGAGACAGAAACAGTCCACAGTAAACTGGGCAAATCTGTTAATGGGTAAAACGACTGACGATCAGTGGGAAATGTTTAAAGAAACATTTAACGTGATACAGAATCGGTATATACCCCTGAGGGGCAAGAACTCTACTTGCCAAAAAAAACAGCCATGGACAACTAAAGAGGAAATGGACAGTATAAGACATAAGGAAAGGGCATACAAAAAGGCAAAAAATGGCACAGATCCTGGTGAATGGGAAAGATACAAAGATCAACAAAGGGTCACAAAACAGATAGGAAGAGCTACAAAAAGAGAGTCTGAAAAGAAACTTGCAATGGATATCAAAACCAATACGAAGAACTTTTACAGTTATATCAGGAGCAGTGTTGGCCCCTTAAAAACTGAAAGTGGGGATATTGTCATTGACAATGGGGAAATGGCGGACATTGGCGGCCGGGCCTTCAACTGCCTAGGCCCGAAGCTCTGGAATTCCCTCCCTAAACCTCTCCCCCTCTTTCCTCCTTTAAGATGCTCCTTAAAACCTCTCTCTTTGGCCAAGCTTTTGGTCACCTGTCCTAATATCTCCTTACGTGGCTCGGTGTGAAATTTTGTTTGAAAATCGCTCCTGTGAAGCACCTTGGGGACATTTTACTACATTAAAGGCGCTGTATTAATGGGAGTTGTTGTTGTTGATCTGTGTCTTAACTCCATTTACCCGCCTTGTTTCCGTATCCCTTAATTCCCAAAAAATCGATCAATCTTAGTTTTGATATTTTCAATTGACCTCCCCAAAAGCCAAAACAGCTTTCTGGGGGACAGAGTTCCAGATTTCCACTCTCCTTTTATGGATTTACACTCTAGAGAATCAAACCAGACACTAACTGAGACGTAATTGACCCCAATTCTCAGATGGATCCCCAAGGCCTGGAGTGGGCCTCGAACCCACGACCTTCTCGGCAAGTGGGTCATACCGGCTGAGCCAAACTGGCATTTTACAATTGGCACTAGGGAACGGGACTGGGAGTTCCAAGTCTTAACAACCACATTTTTGTTTAAAGCATATGCTTTTTTATAAAAATGATATAACAGTGATTATTTTGAGATGGTGCAGGAGAGATTTCCTAGAATGGTTCCAGGGATGAGGGACTTCAGTGATGTGGAGAGACTGGAGAAACTGGGATTGTTCTCCTGAGAGCAGAGAAGGTTAAGGGGAGATTTGATCGAGGTGTTCAAAATCATGAAGGGTTTTAATAGAGTAAATAAGGTAACCAGAGGACACAGATTTACGGTAATCGGTAAAAGAACCAGAGGGGGAGATGAGGAAACATTTTTTTACGCAGCGAGTTGTGATGATCTGGAATTCACTGCCTGAAAGGGCGGTGGAAGCAGACTCAATAATAACTTTCAAAAGGGAATTGGATAAATACTTGAAGGGGGAAAATTTGCAGGGCGACGGGGGAAAGAGCAGGGGGAGTGGGACTGATTGGATAGCTCGTCCAAAGAGCCAGCACAGGCACGATGGTCCGAATGGCCTCCTTCTGTGCTGTATTATTAACCCAAGTGCCAGGAGAATACATTTAACAGCCACATATATTATTTCTTATGACATGTTTTTCTTTTTAAATATTTTTTTACAGTAATCAGAAAGTGTTTCCTTCTGGAACTGGATGATTCCCCATTGGTAGCAAAAAGGAGACTCTCCTTTACCAATATGGCGACCTCGCAGCCTCAGTTGAGGTCAACCCGACAGGCGGTCATTGTTTCTCCTTTACGAACATGGCCTCCGCGCAGCCTCAGTTCAGAAAAAATCGACAGGCAGCATGTCTACTTCCTTCACCAATATGGCGGCCGCGCAGCCTCAGTTCTAGTCAACCCGAAAGGCGGCCGTTGTACCCCCTTTACAAATATGGCCGCCACTCAAGCGCCTTCACCTCCTTTACCAAGATGGCGA